>NW_022060301.1:209675-388223 GCF_007364275.1 Archocentrus centrarchus
ATCGATGGTCCCCACAGTGCTACTTTTACTTTCTTGGAGTACATTTCAGGACTGTACTTTTGTACTTTTACTTGAGTAGAGTACTTTTTCTTAAATTAAGTACTTGTACTTCTACTTAGGTACAGAATGTCTGTACTTTTGCCATCTCTGGCTAGGCAAATGAAAGGCAGTAGAAGCATCATTGGAATAATAAATCTTTATATTATAAGGTTTTCACCAGACTCATGATTTATGTTAGTTTTAACACACTTTGATGAAGATGGAAGTGTTTTTCAAACAGAAGCTCAGTGAGGAGAGGTAAATATTCTTCAGTTTACAAACAAATATAAAACACAACATACTTTAACACACACTTTATAATGTAAAACATTTGTTAACATTAAGATAACTTAGAAAGGTGAGTCTTCACCTGTTGGTTGGCTTTGGAGCCAGTTCAATTTACAGGTTGCACCTTGTGGTCAGCACCCTCTTTTCCATGTACAGCCAAAGCCTGCCATCTAAGGTGGACCGGATGTTTCCTTTATAGTTTGTAAAACAGGCTGAAGGAACTTCTGATAACTGGAAACTAATGAGCCACAAATGGGCAATTTTCTTTGAGAATCACTTGAAATGTATTTATATCTTGCATGTATTCTTCCTCAGATCATGCCCTGAAAGAAAAAGATGCAGAACTGCAATCAGTCAGAGACAGGTACAGTACTTACAGAGCACTAAAATACCACACTCAAGTAGAGCATACATGGTCACTGGAACATACATGTTAGGAAGATGAAACACTGGAAGAGTCATCGGAGCAATGAATGTGTTTTCTGAAGGTTTATCAGCACAAATTATTTCATGATTATTTCTTTTGAATAAACAGACTGACTGAGACTGAGACATCTTACCAAGAGAAGCTTCAAGAAGAGAAGTAAGTATTTATGTAGAGTCACCCGTTACTGAGACAAGAAACTGACAATCAGTGTTCTGCTGTTTTTAGATTCCAAGTCACAGCCTGTGTCCTACATAACAGATTCAAGCTGAGTACATTCACTTGGATTAAAATTTAGATTGGAATAACATGTAATCTCATGTATTATTCTATGTTGTTACAATAATATAAAACAAGGTTCAGATAGCTTCACACAAAAATCAATGGTCCTCCACAGTGCTACTTTTACTTTCTTGGAGTACATTTCAGGACTGTACTTTTGTACTTTTACTTGAGTAGAGTACTTTTTCTTAAATAAGTACTTGTACTTCTACTTAGGTACAGAATGTCTGTACTTTTGCCATCTCTGGCTAGGCAAATGAAAGGCAGTAGAAGCATCATTGGAATAATAAATCTTTATATTATAAGGTTTTCACCAGACTCATGATTTATGTTAGTTTTAACACACTTTGATGAAGATGGAAGTGTTTTTCAAACAGAAGCTCAGTGAGGAGAGGTAAATATTCTTCAGTTTACAAACAAATATAAAACACAACATACTTTAACACACACTTTATAATGTAAAACATTTGTTAACATTAAGATAACTTAGAAAGGTGAGTCTTCACCTGTTGGTTGGCTTTGGAGCCAGTTCAATTTACAGGTTGCACCTTGTGGTCAGCACCCTCTTTTCCATGTACAGCCAAAGCCTGCCATCTAAGGTGGACCGGATGTTTCCTTTAGTTTGTAAAACAGGCTGAAGGAACTTCTGATAACTGGAAACTAATGAGCCACAAATGGGCAATTTTCTTTGAGAATCACTTGAAATGTATTTATATCTTGCATGTATTCTTCCTCAGATCTGCCCTGAAAGAAAAAGATGCAGAACTGCAATCAGTCAGAGACAGGTACAGTACTTACAGAGCACTAAAATACCACACTCAAGTAGAGCATACATGGTCACTGGAACATACATGTTAGGAAGATGAAACACTGGAAGAGTCATCGGAGCAATGAATGTGTTTTCTGAAGGTTTATCAGCACAAATTATTTCATGATTATTTCTTTTGAATAAACAGACTGACTGAGACTGAGACATCTTACCAAGAGAAGCTTCAAGAAGAGAAGTAAGTATTTATGTAGAGTCACCCGTTAATGAGACAAGAAACTGACAATCAGTGTTCTGCTGTTTTTAGATTCCAAGTCACAGCCTGTGTCCTACATAACAGATTCAAGCTGAGTACATTCACTTGGATTAAAATTTAGATTGGAATAACATGTAATCTCATGTATTATTCTATGTTGTTACAATAATATAAAACAAGGTTCAGATAGCTTCACACAAAAATCAATGGTCCTCCACAGTGCTACTTTTACTTTCTTGGAGTACATTTCAGGACTGTACTTTTGTACTTTTACTTGAGTAGAGTACTTTTTCTTAAATTAAGTACTTGTACTTCTACTTAGGTACAGAATGTCTGTACTTTTGCAATCTTTGGCTAGGCAAATGAAAGGCAGTAGAGGCTGTGGTGTCTTCAGTGATGTGTTCTTGGGAAAAAATCCTCGCTGACAAAGTCTTAATGCATATATACAAAAGTTTATTGCAAAGAAACAGTGTCAAAACAGGCGCTTTCCTTTGCGACCTGGGAGAGGGTAAGTCTCTAATCGCCCTATCTCCCCAAACAAAGAGATCACACAGATTATATAGAGGTGGTCAAAACCCCCATACTCCTAACTTTCCATATATGGTTAAGAAAACAACTTCATCCTATATCTGAACATATGGTCATCCCTTATATGGAAGGCCAGAGACCTGCAAGAGGCCCTCTGCATTCTTCTTTCTTTGAGCTGAGACCAAGCCTTCATGTTCAAGCTCATGTTACTTATTTTACACAAATTAATAAAGCCTAAGAGAAAGAGACCATATATGCATATATAGTTTAGCAGAGCAGTACAGACACCACATATTTCCCCCCCTTCGAGACTTCCGACTAAGTCTCGAAAAACAAAGATACTTATTATTACTTCAAATAACAGTTTCTCCCATAGCATGATTTTAACAAACTCTTTTCTGATTTCCTGTGAGGTGTGGGAGCAAAAAACCCGTGCCTGGCAGCTTTCTCTCTTAACCTGTTAAATGACCATCTTAACACAATCAAGGCTGGAAAAATTCTCCCACGACCCTGCTGCCCACAGCGATCACCTTTCGTACCCCAGAGGAACTCAAAAAGACAAAGGGAGTGTTAATGATTGTCATATTACCATTTAGCAAATACACAAGAAAGCCTCAGCAAATAAAATCAAAAAAAGTGTCCATTAGATCAGCTGGTCGACCCATCGGACCTCTCTTATGGACCTCTCCCTGCCTATCCATTTCTCTCCCTACAATCGAATAAAATAATAAAACCTCTGAGGTCCCAGTGTACTTACCAAACGACAGAGACATCATTCTTGAATTAATTTAGCCAAAATGTTGTGCATACATAGAAAACTGTCACAAGTATAACTATTGTGTTATAGTGTACATACAATGAAACAATATTTTATTATCATGTAAATTCAGCCAACATAAGAATATCAGCTGTAGGTCTCCAGCCACGTTGGCTCCATCATGTGGTGTCCATACTGTGTTGGTTCAAGACATTTCAGTCCATTTTATTGTCCATTCATATGAACCCCTCATCTCAGCGGGTTCCCAAACACCTTTTCTGAAAGAGACAAGAAACACTGAACAGTATCTTTTGTAAAGAAACAAATAACATTGAAAACATCAAATGTAAAAATTTTATTTTATATTTTTTAGATAAATGTGAAATTCCTATTTCCCATTTTTGCATTTCCAATTTATCTTACTTTTCTCTTTTCCCCCCTTGGAAAACATCACACTGTTATAATAAACATCAGTAAAGAAATAAGGAAAATTAATAATATGAGAGTAAATATTTAAGAGTATAATAAGGCTAAATATTAAAAGTACAAGAAAGAAGATTAAAATGGATATCCACCACTCCTCCTATCACCACATCTTCCTCCTCATCCATATCAGTTGTTTGTATTAATGGCATCTGAGTTCGATCACTAGGCATAACTATTCCAACCCATCTCAATATCATTGCTTTCGCAAAAGTCAACAGCACTGTGCAAAAACAAAACATCACACATAATGATAGAATGACTGCAATCAAAATTTGAACCAATATTGCGCCCATTGGTCCCAATTTATCCTGCAACCAAGCATGAGCTGACCATCCAGCTCCTTCTGACGTACCAAATGCATCTCTAATATGTCTCAATGCATCAATGACACTAGTGATATTATCTGAACTATCTGGTATTAATGTATAACAGGCTTCTCCTGTTAAATTCAAAGTCATGCATAGGCCACCTTGTTTGGCCAGAATATAATCAAGAGCCATATCATGCTTCAACAGTGTCAGTCGGTGACTTCTTTGAGTATTTGACAAAAGTTCAAATCCTTTAATGGTCTCATTTGCGAAACCCTGTAAAGTGTATGTAATGTTATCAATATGATCTGCTAAAAACACAACACCACACCATGGAAAAATTCCTATACCCCATTTTTCTCCCAAATTTATTCTCCAATGATAAGATTCCAAGTTATGAAATTGAGCAAGTTCTCTTTTTCTTCTATTTCCCCAAATTTCATTGGATTGATTCTTATTGGGTGCTTCACCCATCTGCATAGTAAAAACCTCATATGGCAATTTCAAAGTTGCCATATAACAGCATCCTGTCCACCCATATGGCAGAAATAAATATGCTTTATCACCACAAACCCACCAGATATCTTTAAAGTTTCCTATAGTTACATTACCTGGCAACAGTTGATGTTTCACGCTCACAGTTTTACTCTGTTTTTAAAATGGTATCTTAAAAGTCACTTGAAACATCTCCTTTACATTCTTAGGCTTATGCTCACCAAAATCCATCATATATTTGTTACAGTCCAAAATACCCATAAACATCCCAGGTCCTCGGTGAGTATTGTTAGAACAAAAACAATCTTCAGCTTTCTCTGGTCTTACCACCATTGCATCTGGAATTGCTGTTATTGCATTTTCATGTTGATCAAGTAAATTTACATATGGCAGCTCACTCAACCAAGAACAGTTTAATATAGATCTAAACAGATGCACTGATAATGCCATGACTATGTCTTCTGCTGATTGTTGTTGATATAATAACCATGATAACACATAAGATTGACACATAGGGAGCAGTGGTTCTGGTACAGTCTCTAAAATTGAAGGCCATGTTCCCGGTGTTGGACCTTTGACCACACACATAATCAATGTGTATTTACCATAGTTCAGCAAATTTCGAAGGCTATGGTGAGTAAGTATTGTCACTGGATAATCCATCATGATCGCTGATGCTTTCTCATACATTAGTGAGACTCCCACTAAGGCTCTATAGCATGGTGGTAGTCCTTGCTCCACTTCTGAATAAGCGATCAAATAATAAGAAATATGTTGGGAATTTGTTCCTGTGCCAGTTGGCTGACAAAGAACTGCGTGGTGTTCCAAATATTATATGGAACACCACGCATATTTGCCTCCTGAAAAGGTGGACACATACAACAAGAAAGGTTCTTAAAATAATCTGGAAGTGCCAACACTGGGGGGCTTCTTGCAGCCTCTGTTTAATTGTTTCAAAGGCTACTAGGCCATCTGGTGTCCAAGAAAGCATAGAGTGAAGCTGAGAGCTTCCAGTGTCCTTAATCATAGCTCTCAATGGTCCTGTTAAACTGGCATAATCCTCAATCCACGCTGAAGAATAGCCAACAATTCTCTGCTTCCAAGAGCCCTTCAATTTGTGGCTTGATTCCTCAGATTGTCTCTTCTTTCAATGAATATTGATCCTTCCAGGGGAGTCTGACCCCTGGTCTAAGTTCCACTTCCACTGGTTGAGCTGTCTTCTCCAGTCCAATTATCATCTCCAATGGGCGATTGTTCACTTCCACCTTTACAGTTGGATCTTTCTCTGGTCCTGATGCTACCAGCTGACACCTCCCACTCGGATTCTCTGGGCATCCCTAAAATCCTTGTTCCTTTCTTCTCTGCTTTCATCAACATCCTCCTAATTTGGGGATCATATCCTTTAACAATTCTTTCCAAGTCACTTCCGTCTTCATCCTCTTCTTCTTCTTCCAACCTTCTGTTCCTTCTGTCACCTTTACTTTTCAATCTTGACGTTTTCTTCTTGCCTTTAGAAGAAGGAGTCAATTTTATAATTGTCTCCGCTTGTCCCACTTCAATTACTCTGCCATTGTCATCCTTAATGTGATAGTTGCCATCCTGGTTAACCACTGGATTGAGATGTAAAAAAGGCACACTAGTTTCAGCCATCAGTTTCTGCGTTAATTTTATATTCTTCTCAACATCTTCCAGGCTTCTATTCTTCTTGTCCTTAGTTGCTTGCATCAATTTCTACCCTACATTTCTATCTACATCAATTTTTTTTTTTTCAAGATGGCGCCGGTGAGGTCAGCAGCCGTCGTACCTGCTCCTACGCTTTGTTTGTATATATTAGGTTTAGCTCTAATTTTGGACTTTATAATTCCGCCTGCTCTGTGTCATATCACGTATGACAGACAGACTCTTTTTAATATCAGAATACAGCACTCTGGCTGTATTCTGACACCTTTTTCTCCCGACCCGACTTGGCCTCAGGAAATACTGCGTTTCCAGTGGGCCAGCTCAAACAAAGGACCCAGGTCACGGACAAGGCCCCGAGGGAAAAGAGCCGGCGTAAGAGAGAGGCTGAGGCGCAGAGCGCACCAAACGCCACTGCCGAGCATCCTGCTGGCTAATGTCCAGTCACTGGATAACAAGCTGGACGAACTCAGGGCCAGGATACAGTTTCAGAGGGACATAAGGGACTGCAACATCATCTGTCTCACGGAGACATGGCTGACCCCCCTCATACCGGACCACGCCGTACAGCCGTCGGAGTTCTTCAGTGTTCATCGCACGGACAGAACGAGTGAGTCTGGAAAATCAAGAGGAGGAGGTGTGTGCCTAATGATTAATAACAACTGGTGTGACAGTAGGAATGTTGTCCTTCTGAAACAATCATGTTCACCTAACCTGGAGCTCCTAACCCTGAAATGCCGTCCCCACTACCTGCCCCGCAAGTTCACTTCGGTCATCTTCAGCGCCGTCTATATTCCACCTCAGGCGGACACAAACACTGCACTATCCGAGCTACATGAGGCGATTTCCACCTATCAGGCTAACCAGCATGATGCGGCTCTCATCGTAGCCGGGGACTTTAACAGTGCAAACTTGAAAAAGGTAATACCGGAGTTTATTCAACACATCGACTGCCCCACCAGAGGAGAGAGGACCCTAGACCACTGCTATTCTCCATTCAAAGATGGCTACAAAGCAAAGCCTCTTCCGCCTTTTTGGAAGTCTGACCACACCTCTGTACTTCTCATGCCGAAATCAAAACAACGGCTCAGGCAGGAACCCCCTGCGGTGAGAGAAGTGACACGGTGGTCTGATCAAACAGAGGCCGCTCTGCAGGGGGCGTTGGATTCAACCGACTGGGACATGTTTCGCAGCAGCGCGGGCGGAGACATCGAGGAGTTTACGGAAACTGTTGTGGGATTTATTGGGAAAGTTGTTGAAGACACTTCACTTAGGAGGACCATCAGGACTTTTCCCAACCAGAAGCCGTGGGTGGATAAATCTGTCCGCGACGCCCTGAGGTCCCGCACCGTTGCCTACAACTCCGGACTCGCCTCTGGGAACATGGAGGACTACAAGGCTGCATCATACAACGTCCGCAGAGCGGTGAAAGAGGCTAAACATTGCTACGGCCGCAGACTGGAACAGCAACTACAACAGTCTGACCCCAGGGGACTGTGGCAGGGACTACGCACCATCACGGACTACAAAGCACCACACACACACCCGGTGAGTGCCGACGCTTCTCTGGCTGATGAACTCAACATCTTCTTTGCGCGCTTTGAGTCGGGAAGCCGACAGCCCGCTGCGCTCCCGGCCGGAGGGGCTGTGACACTCACTGTGACGGAGCGCGACGTGAGGAGGGCGTTTAGACGTGTAAACACCAGGAAAGCGGCTGGACCAGACGGTATTAGTGGACGTGTCCTTAAGACCTGCGCTGACCAGCTGGCACCTGTGTTTACACTGATATTCAACCTCTCACTGAAATTGTGTGTGATTCCCACCTGCTTTAAAAAGTCCATCATAGTCCCTGTCCCAAAGAAACCACACCCCAGCAGCCCCAATGACTTCAGGCCCATAGCACTCACCTCTGTGGTGATGAAGTGTTTTGAGAGACTCATCAAGACATTCATCACCTCCTCACTGCCCACCACCCTCGACCCACTACAGTTTGCATACCGGCCAGACAGATCCACAGATGACGCCATATCCTTCCTCCTCCACAAGACCCTTTCACACATAGACACTGGTAAGGGGAACTATGTGAGAGTGCTGTTTGTAGATTACAGCTCAGCATTCAACACCATAGTTCCCTCCAGGCTGGTCTCTAAGCTGCTGGACCTGGGCCTGGGCCCATCCCTGTGCAGGTGGGTTCACAGCTTCCTGACCAGCAGACCACAGGTGGTACGAGTGGGTCACCTCACCTCATCCTCCCTCACCCTCAACACTGGATCCCCCCAAGGCTGTGTGCTCAGCCCTCTGCTGTACTCACTGTAC
Organism: Archocentrus centrarchus; assembly: GCF_007364275.1. Classification (NCBI taxonomy): domain Eukaryota; kingdom Metazoa; phylum Chordata; class Actinopteri; order Cichliformes; family Cichlidae; genus Archocentrus; species Archocentrus centrarchus. The sequence goes on from NW_022060301.1 coordinate 218,298, forward strand.
ACCCATGACTGCGAGGCCACGTCAGAGTCCAACGTCATCATCAAGTTTGCTGACGACACTGCTGTTGTGGGACTAATCTCTCACAATGAGGAGACAGCCTACAGGAGAGAGGTCTCCCACCTGGAGAACTGGTGCCAGGAGAACCACCTCCTGCTCAACGTCAGCAAAACAAAGGAACTGATCGTGGACTTCAGCAGGAAGCAGCAGAGGGACTACCATCCACTTGTCATCAGTGGTGCTGAGGTGGAAAGAGTGGACACTTTCAAATACCTGGGAGTGACCATCTCACAGGACCTGTCCTGGACTCATCACATAAACATCACTGTGAAGAAGGCCAGACAGCGTCTCTACCTCCTCAGGCGGCTGAGAGACTTCAAGCTCCCACTCAAGGTGCTCAGGAACTTTTACACCTGCACCATCGAGAGCATCATGCGTGGGAGCATCACCACCTGGATGGGAAACTGCACCAAGCAGGACTTCATGGCCCTAAAAAGGGTGGTTCGTTCAGCTGAACGGACCATCAGAACCACCCTCCCCAACCTGCAGGACATTTACACCAAGCAGTGCAGGCTGAGGGCCATGAAGATCCTAAAACAGCCCAGCCACCCCGGACACTCTCTCTTCTCCCTGCTCCCATCAGGCCGGCGTTACCGCTGCCTGAGGGCTAAGACTGAAAGGTTGAAGAAGAGTTTTTACCCACAAGCCATCCGTCTGCTCAACTCTGAGCCCTAACTGGACCATTATTGCACAATGTAAATATTATAATTTATAAAAGTGTGTATAGTGTATAGTATATAGAGTATAGTGTATAGTGTGAATTACTTTTTTTTTATTTTTATTCTTCTTATTTATATGTGTGTGTATATATGGTTGCAGGTACAAAATACATTTCACTGTGCATTGTACTGTGTATAACTGTGCATGTGACAAATAAACACTAAACACTATCTTCTTTTCAAAGAGCTGAAGGACATCAAGTTCCATTTGCCTTTTGTGTTTTCATTGTTCTCCTTAATTCCCCTTCTTTCGTTCCGCTTTGTATGTAGACACAAGCACCCATATGGTTTGAATTACATCTAGATTTAACACTAGAACTACCAGCATTTTCCCTCTACTCCTTTTTCTACCAAGCGCTGCCAAATGGCAGTTTACATCTCATTAGGCCACCTTTTGTTATGTACACGGGGCCAGTAGATTGGAATGTGTGTGGGATGGGTGTGGGGGTGGGGATGGGTTACCAATGATGACCAATGATGACTCAGGGTCGCCAGGTGTATAAAAAGCCAGGTCACAACACATATTTCACCTACTCTGTTGACTGAGAAGCAAAGATGCCAAAGGTTTATGGCACACAGCAAGCTTTGGACATGATCCTTAACCATGTCAACCCCTGTGACTCCGATGGAGATGAAATAACCCTTGTGCTAAATTCCGACTCTGAAAATTCTTCTGGTAAGATTTCCTAAATTTCCTATTTTCGTTTGCCGTTTCTTGTGTTTTAGGAAGAGACGAATATCTTTGCGATTGCACATTATTTCAACATTTCACTAACCAAATCTCAAACATGGTCACCCTGTAGATGAGGAAACTTCACCACCTCCAGAAAAGAGAGGTCGCATGGAGACACATGAGTGGCTGACAGAGACGGCAAAAGACGGCACAGTGTGGCGTGAGGAACAGATCGGAAGGCCTCTGCATCACAGCCCAATTGAATGTTATGCCACAGATGGAGAGCCAACTGCTTTGGCCAGAAGAAAGGTGTCGACTCGCTTACAGAGTTTCCTCTGTTTCATCACTCTGGAAATACTTCGGACCATTCAGGAGTGGACTGTCCAGCATGCACGCCAGACACAGCAGGGAAACTGGTTCATGGCCCTCCCTGAACTAAAGGCGTTCATTGCAATCCTCATCCTGCGAGGGACTGTCCGCCTTCCAGCGGTGCATGATGTTTGGTCAGCAACACTGGGAGTGCCCGCAATCAGCAAGATTATGGCCCGAAACCGCTTCCAGGACATCATGCGGCACCTACGCTTCGATGACAAGGACACACGCAATGAACGAGTTGCAAATGATCGGTTTGCTGCAGTCTCTGACATTTGGGGGTCTTTTGTTACCAACTGCATTACCTCTTACAACCCCGGAAGGCACATCACCATAGATGAGCAACTTTTTCCAACTAAGACCCGTTGCTGTTTCCTGCAGTACAGTGCTACAAAACCTGACAAGTTTGGCATAAAGTTCTGGGTGGCATGTGACCTGAAATCCAAGTATGTATGCAACATCCTCCCATATCTTGGCAAAGACCCCAGTCGTCCCACGGGGGAAAAACTATCAGAAAATGTGGTGATGAAGCTTATGGAACCATTTATGGACAAAGGAAGAACCGTTACCACAGACAATTTTTTTACATCATTGTCACTAGCACAACGACTGCTCAGCCGGAAGACCACACTCCTTGGCACAGTAAACAAGGTTCGCCGTGAGCTTCCAGACTCCACCAAAAAGACTTTGGACCGTGAGGAATTCAGCACACAAGTGTTTTCAACCTCTGGTGCCACACTGACCGTTTACGCGCCCAAACGGAGAAAGACTGTCTGCATCCTCAGTAGCATGCACAGTGTGGTGGAGACTGGGGATACCCGGAAAAAAAAAACCAAACACAGTCACCGACTACAACAACCTGAAATGTGGTGTGGATGTCACGGACCAGATGGTGCGAAAGTACACTGTGCGTTCAGGAACACGGCGTTGGCCAGTCGCTGTGTTTTACAACTTGATTGACATTGCAGCACTGAATGCACATGTGCTTTACCAAGCATGCACTGGGGTCAAAGAGAGACGGACAGACTTCTTGGTGAAGCTTGCAAGAGAGCTTGCACAGTCTCATATGGCAGCCAAGGAGGTGCATAAGGAAAACCTTCAGCAGCAACCACTCTCACCTGACACAGGGAAAAGGGCATTGTGCCAGGTGAAGTGTTGCTGCAAGAATAACCATGCCAGTAAGTGTTGTGTTTATTGCAACAAGTTGACATGTGGAAAATGCAGAAAGGAGATGTTGTGGCAGTGCCAGATGTGTTCAGACAATCTGTAACAAATATACCAATAAAAATGTGCTAGATAAATATTTTGGTCATCTTCAGTCCTTTTATAGTCGTATACAACTGTCCATCAATACTGAGATAAAGTATTCCTAAAAAACATAACATAACAACATTCACATAGAACTTATATATACATATATGGAGTTCTAAGTATGGCAGTTCAACACTTCAAAATAAAAAATAAATCAAATTAAATAATATTTGAAAATAAGCCAAAACACTAAAACACAAATAAAACTTACACTCTAAAGTTAATGGCAGCTTTACACAAGGGCATTTATGTATGGACTATGGAACACAAATGATTTATAATAGTTTTACAGATATTTACAGTTAGAATTTCCTTACAGTACATGGCAATAGGAAGCCTACTTTGTCTTGTTGACCGATGCTGAATAAAGGGCATGTGAAAATGTATGAAATGGTCAAAAGTTTATGTGGTACAGTAAATGTGATGAGTGAAACAATACAGTGCATTTGAAAGCCCCTTCTAGTCCCTACTCAGGAGAGATGTCTCAGGCATTTCAGACTTCTAGGCTCTGCTCAAGCATACCCCTCCCCCTAAGGTCTGTGCTTGAACCTCCAGGTGTGGCAGGTAATGGCTGCATTTACAAATGAAAGGGGGTCGTCTAGTGTCTAGTTGTGCTGGCCTCATTTGCATGACACAATTCACAGCTGCCATTTGGCAGCACCTTGGGATTTAAAGGTATAACTGCCATTTGGCAGGAGTCTGGTAGTTCTAGTGTTAAAGTTCCATCTTTAGGCCAGGGTTGATCAATATGTGGCCATCGTTTATGCCATTTATTCAACATTTTTACGATAAGTGGTTTAATCAAAGGATTACTTTACTGAGCCACTTCGATTGGCGTGATTGTTTGCTTAGTTTTAATATCTTTCTTAGATATTTTAGCAGTTATATTTATTCTCTTATTTAAATTTAAAATCAAAAGTTTTCTTTAATCTTTGGCTTACTCCCCCCTTTTTTTTTATAATCTATTTATTTATTTATTCACTTATGCGATTAATATCATCGACCTTATTTAATGCTAATAGTTATAGCACAATTAGTAAAGATAAGTTTGCCAACACCAGAAGAAACAGCAAGCCTGCTGTTGCGAAAAATTTCACTTGACACTCGGTCTTTTGTTAAACAAATACGTCAAAATGCTGTATAAATTTGTCAAACCAGTAAGCAAATATTATATGGAACACCAAAATACTCAAACACAATACAAGATAAATCAAACTCAAGACCTATGGACTTTTAATAACTAATTCAAACTGTGTTCACTAAATATATGGTCAATCTGTGCCAAGTCTGTGAAAAAAATGAAAACAAATATATTGTATAAAACACCAGACCAAAGTATGTGCCTATATAGTATATAAATGAAGGCAAAATAAGTGTGTTTAAAGAGCTTTAGAAAGTGGTGTTTTATCAAAGGAGTTTGATTGACAAGAAAAAACAAACACTGGCCTTTTGCTGAAGTCAGCTTGCAGGGCTATTCAGTCCAGGCACATCTGGATTCACTCAGCTCAGCTCACCCCCCTTGGTCTCTCTCACTCACACTCAAGCAAAAGAAGGGGAGAAGGGGCAAAGGTTAGTTTAACATTTAAAACAATTTCTGCACATCAGATTCTTTCTCCATATAACACTCTATATGACAATAAGGTTTATTTCTTTAATAAGAAGAGTTTATTTCACTCTCAAAACACCTCTCACACACAAAGTGTTCATGCTTGAGTACACAGCAGTCTGTATGTTTTGGGGCTCATAGATGGGGCTTTTTAACAATCAATTAAAGGACTTCTCTTTCTTTTCCCGCTCTTTTTTTTTTTAAATGCATATATATATATATATATATATATATATATATATATATATATATATATATATATATATATATATATATATATATTTTAATGACAGATAATAAAACCAACAAAAGTCCCCAGGGAAAAAATGACTATCAAATGTCTCTCTTGTGAAGGCTCATGGATTTTATCCTTCAAAAGGAGCTCATAGCTTTTACAATAAGGGCAGCTCATGTATTGTATTCTTTTTATATTCTAAGTAATAACAACATTCAGAAACCTTTATTTCCAATCACTGTCCAGCAGCAGTTATCAAAAAGATTCAACAAAAAACATTTCAACACATACACATTCTACATCAGTCACAAATGCAGGAGACACACACACATACCCCCACACACACACATACATACAGCTCCTGCTCACTGAACAAAGAAAAGGGAGGGGGGGCCCCTACATACACACAAGATTGGGGTGCTGTCTCACACTCTTACCTAAACATCCCTTCCTTCACATAAACATATGCCAACACACCCAGTTCACACACAAAGCACATAAAGTCACCAGCACTGACACACACACACACACAGAAATCACTGCTCTCCATATGCGCACACATTTCTCCAACTATCCAACATACACACATCTGTGCATACGTGCACTGCAGTTACACATACACACACAAATGGGGTGTCTACCATTAGATCTCACTTACACATAGACTCAAGCACCCAAACAGAGAGACAAAATCTCCGCAGCTTACACACAAAAGAAAAAAGGCACAGGGAGGCCACAGATGCACACACAAATATAAAAGTCAAACAACATCTCAATTCACATAAACATTTAGACTGACACAAAAGAGCAAGGAAAGTCAGGTAAAATCTGTTATTCATAAAATGAAAAACCAATCCCACACACACACGTCTCGCTCAACATGAAACATAAACACACAGACTAGTCGACTTTTACTTCTCTACCACTACTGCCGCTTCTTCTCATCTATCTTTTAGGATAAGAATTTATGCTACCTCTTAACAAAGTGCAAATTCAAATAGAAGGTTATATCATACACAACTCGTCAGCAGTGCACAATGAAAACCTCTTCCATAGAACTTTTTGCACTTCCAGTTTTCCTCCCAAACAAAAAAACTGACCTAATAAAACATTTCTACTGTTTAATCAGGATTTAGGCCTGCCTAAAGCAGCTCCATTATAGAAGGCTTAACCCAATTAAGCGGCTATTTCTCTTAACACTTGCATATCTATCATGTATGCTCTTTTCCTTTATTTATCACTTCTCTTATTCTCTGTAATTTATCCCCTGGCCAGGTTACACACTTCTGGATCCACTACTTAATTAAGCTTCAGTTTTCATGGCATAGCAAAAATAAAACACATGACTGAGACAATCAGAAAATGGGCCCACTAATTGTCAAGCATAGTATTAATTAATGCTGTTTTACCATTACTGATAAGCTGTGCACTTCTCTTTTCACTATATTCATCCCTTCTCTTAAAATTTAGAACGAGGTCACCCCAAAAAACACAAACACTATAAACCCCACACACAGGGCTTTTTCAGTGTGACATTAACAGCTCTGATAGCTGCTCAAACGGGAAACAGCTGGCTCAAAATAAAGGGAGCACACACTCACCCTCCTTACTGGCCTCTGAGCAGAAAGCTGGACCGTCGAGTCGTCAGGCTGGAGTCATCACAAGCTGTCTCAATTCGTGAACGCCAAAATTTGAGGTGTCTTCAGTGATGTGTTCTTTGGAAAAAATCCTCGCTGACAAAGTCTTAATGCATATATACAAAAGTTTATTGCAAAGAAACAGACAGTGTCAAAACAGGCGCTTTCCTTTGCGACCTGGGAGAGGGTAAGTCTCTAATTGCCCTAGCTCCCCGAACAAAGAGATCACACAGATTATATAGAGGTGGTCAAAACCCCCATACTCCTAACTTTCCATATATGGTTCAGAAAACAACTTTATCCTATATCTGAACATATGGTCATCCCTTATATGGAAGGCCAGAGACCTGCAAGAGGCCCTCTGCATTCTTCTTTCTTTGAGCTGAGACCAAGCCTTCATGTTCAAGCTCATGTTACTTATTTTACACAAATTAATAAAGCCTAAGACAAAAAGACCATATATGCATATATAGTTTAGCAGAGCAGTACAGACACCACAAAGCATCATTGGAATAATAAATCTTTATATTATAAGGTTTTCACCAGACTCATGATTTATGTTAGTTTTAACACACTTTGATGAAGATGGAAGTGTTTTTCAAACAGAAGCTCAGTGAGGAGAGGTAAATATTCTTCAGTTTACAAACACAAATAAAACACAACATACTTTAACACACACTTTATAATGTAAAACATTTGTTAACATTAAGATAACTTAGAAAGGTGAGTCTTCACCTGTTGGTTGGCTTTGGAGCCAGTTCAATTTACAGGTTGCACCTTGTGGTCAGCACCCTCTTTTCCATGTACAGCCAAAGCCTGCCATCTAAGGTGGACCGGATGTTTCCTTTATAGTTTGTAAAACAGGCTGAAGGAACTTCTGATAACTGGAAACTAATGAGCCACAAATGGGCAATTTTCTTTGAGAATCACTTGAAATGTATTTATATCTTGCATGTATTCTTCCTCAGATCTGCCCTGAAAGAAAAAGATGCAGAACTGAGATCAGTCAGAGACAGGTACAGTACTTACAGAGCACTAAAATACCACACTCAAGTAGAGCATACATGGTCACTGGAACATACATGTTAGGAAGATGAAACACTGGAAGAGTCATCGGAGCAATGAATGTGTTTTCTGAAGGTTTATCAGCACAAATTATTTCATGATTATTTCTTTTGAATAAACAGACTGACTGAGACTGAGACATCTTACCAAGAGAAGCTTCAAGAAGAGAAGTAAGTATTTATGTAGAGTCACCCGTTAATGAGACAGGAAACTGACAATCAGTTTTCTGCTGTTTTTAGATTCCAAGTCACAGCCTGTGTCCTACATAACAGATTCAAGCTGAGTACATTCACTTGGATTAAAATTTAGATTGGAATAACATGTAATCTCATGTATTATTCTATGTTGTTACAATAATATAAAACAAGGTTCAGATAGCTTCACACAAAAATCGATGGTCCTCCAAAGTGCTACTTTTACTTTCTTGGAGTACATTTCAGGACTGTACTTTTGTACTTTTACTTGAGTAGAGTATTTTTCTTAAAATAAGTACTTGTACTTCTACTTAGGTACAGAATGTCTGTACTTTTGCCATCTCTGGTTAGGCAAATGAAAGGCAGTAGAAGCTGAGGTGTCTTCAGTGATGTGTTCTTGGGAAAAAATCCTCGCTGACAAAGTCTTAATGCATATATACAAAAGTTTATTGCAAAGAAACAGACAGTTTGAGACATCTTACCAAGAGAAGCTTCAAGAAGAGAAGTAAGTATTTATGTAGAGTCACCCGTTAATGAGACAGGAAACTGACAATCAGTGTTCGGCTGCTCAAACACAGAATGTGGACACATCTGGGTCAGGTTTATGCTCAGTTCAAAATCATTTTTATTAAGTTCTAAACTCAAAGAATTTAGAACTGATTGAAAGTCAGATGTGAAATGCAAAAGTGGGGTCAGAGATCAAATTTGACACCTAAGCATTAACCTTATCGTAGTGAAGTGGGTCTGTGTGTCCCAGTGATCCCAGGAGCTGTGTTGATGGGGGGAGCTTGTCCAGATCTGGCACACCTAAATATTTTGTGAGGGTGTGCTGGGAATCCCTGGCAGAGGCCCTGGTCTGCGAGATCTTCAACTCCCACCTCTAGCAGCATTCTAAGAGAGTATGAGGATACTGAGTTAGAATGAACCATGTTCATCACCTGCATTATTGAGGCTGCTGCTCAGAACTGTGGCTGCTTGGTGGTTGGTGGCTGGAAGTGGCAGTAAACCCCAAACCAAATGGTGGTTACCGAAGGTCAAGGGAGCGTCAAACTGAAGAAGTAGTCCTATTGGGCTTGGTTAGACTTTTATTTTAGTCTGAGGAAGGGCAATCTATGGCCTGAAACTTCACTCTCTTGTAAGGTTTGTCCCTAATAAATATTATTCAGGAGCTTTGCTGGTGTGCAGACCCTTTTTTCTTCTTCATTGTCCCCTTTTGACCCAGCACCCAGCCTTTACTTTTTTGAATTGTGCATGTCCTTCCAGTTTTCTTACAGAAATATGATTCAAACCACTGTGGTGCAGTACCTTTAAAACCTGTGGCAGATGATCAGTTAGCTGTTTTACAACTACTCTTTCAAGAATCTTTGAGAGAAAAGGAAGGTTGGAGATTGGCCTATAATTAGCTAAGACAGCTGGGTCAGTGATGGTTTTTTAAGTCGTGGTTTAATTACAGCTCGTTCAGTTCCTTCATCAGTGCCATCACATCAACAGCAAATGCAAAATCTGACATCCAGTCCCCATCTGAGTGCTCTAGGATGTCTTTGCCTTTCATCTTTGCTTTCAGGTCCCAAACTCTTTTTAGCACTTTGCCCAGGCTGAGCCATCTGAGCCATCAACACAGTGACCAGAGTCAGTGGCTAAACAAACATCAGTGAAAACCCACAATAGTCCCGACACAGTACTGTGATGGGATCTTAAACCAGACTGGGTGTCATGCTTATCCACGGTTTATACAGGAATCCTGAAGTTCAATTTACTACCTTTTACTACCTATTTTTACTACCGCTAAAATATTTTTACTACCAACACAAAATCGAGCAGCAGCATTTTTTGGGGTGGCGGTGGATTCACAGCACTAAGCCATTTAAGATGATAGCCCAGAATATACATATCACTCACAGAATACACATCACTCACAGATGTAGGATGGAGAGGCCACGTGGAGAGCTGCACCACCACTTGCCTCTCCGTTTTAATTGCACTTTAGTCATTATAACTCACAACACATACACACTTACAACCTGATACACATAGGACCTTTGGGGCAGGCATGTTACTCAGAGGTTGATGAGATGGGCCGCTGAGGTGGCCCCACTCGGATCCTCGTCACTGTCTGTCTCCAAATTTTATTTGCACTTTAGACATGGAGGGTTTTGGGGGGGCAGAGTGGGCAAGCGCTGACGACCAACAGTTGGCGCTTGTGGCATAACTGTCCCCTCAATTTTAACTGCACCCTATACACCTCATTCACTCACAAACATTAACACATAGACCTACAAGTTGGGGAGGAGGAGGGGTGGATGGGTCATCTTACACCCCGATTTCTTGCGTCTCGCCCGGGGTAGGGGTCGGGTGGTTCCTTGGGGACCGGGCTGGTGGCGTCCTGGGGTCGCTGTTGGCCCTGGGGTGGTTGCCACTTGCCCCGCCTTCAGAGGGTGGGTAGCTATGGATGAATGTGTGTCTTTGTGTATTTGTCACCGTCTCCGTGAGTATGGGTGGGTGAGTGAATGTGTATGTATGGCATATCTGTGTGTGGGTAAGTATGTATGGGCATGTATGAGTATCTGTGTATAAATGTGTACACGGGTGTCTGGGTGTGTTTGTATGTATGGCTGGACCTGGGTCTGGGCCTTGTGCCTTGCCTCCTGGCCGCTCCTTGCTGGTTGCCTCCTCCCCCCTACCCCCCTGGGATGGGGGTGCCTCGGGGTTCCTGGGTGGGGCTGGGTGTTCTGGCGTGGGTGCTGGCCTGCCCCCCTTGGGGGTGCGGTGCGGGGCTGCGTTGGCTTCTTCGGCGTGGGGGGGGGCTCTGTGGAGGGTCGGGCGGTCCTTGGGTGCCGTGGGCCCGGGAGCCCTGCCGCCGGCCAGTGCAGGGGGCTGGCCGCTGGGGGGGGGGCTGGCTTCTCATCGCCTTGGGTTCCCTGGAGCCCTCGCTCCTCGACTGGGGGGGCTCCGTCTGAGACCACCCTCTCCCGTCTGCTGGGGTAGGTGTGCGGTTGTCTTTGGACTGAGTGGCCGGGGGTCTTCCTGGCTCTTGGTGGGCTGCTGGTGGCCTGGGGTTCCGGGGGCTTTCCGTACCTGCCTCTGGCTTCTGATGGGTGGAGCTGCAGCGTTTTGCCCTCATTGGTAAGTACGTTCCATGACACAGACACAAACATGACACAGACACAAACGCCCACTCAATCACAACTCAATAAAATTGTTGGTGTGCGTAACATGCTTTGTTAGTTTTGTTTTTCACACACAAATTTATTTTTGCAAGTATTGATAGTATTTTTTTTATATGTTAAAGTGATGAAGTATCTGATTAATAGACTTGTGCTCTTTCCCCTTTTTTTTTTTGCTCCCTTTCTCTCTCCCTTTTTCTTCTCTTTATTTTCCTCTTCTTCAGCCTGTCAGCTCTGGCTGTTACATAGTATGTGGAAAAATAACTCAGATAAATAAAATGAAGGGTTAAAACATCAACAAGAAGAGCCTATTGAGAACCTATAGAGCTCATCTTGAAATAGCAAATATGTTTGGCACAACAACGCATTCAGATCACAGTTCTGCTTGCAAGATCTACCAGACATGACAGGCTTTAAAAAAAAAAAAAAAAAAAAAAAAAAAAAAGATGATAGCCCATCTCTCACCGAAGACAAAACTTTATCCCACTTACTTGAAGGTGTAACTGTGACTTTATCTGGACTAAGACCTCAGACACATTAATATTCCAAACACATTTCAAGAAGACTCAGGAAATTGTTTTTTTAAGAATATAAACAAAACGCAGTGAAATTCAAGTTTTACAAGCCGATAATTGATTTTCCAATAGAATATTGGAATACTGGTTTGCTGCTGAGGTATGAAGGCAATACTTGTGCTCGTAGCTGACCTTGAGGTTGCAGTTGCAGTGCTTTGTGTAGCACCAAAAAACAAAATAGGGATCTGCTCCCCGCACGAATCTGCTGCTGGTGAATGGTGGATGCTCGGTGTGATTTGATCGCCATTCAGGTCAAATTTATATTTTTTCTGCACACTTCACAAAACGCTTCTTGATTATTCCCCATGACCGGCTTAACCCTGTGGGGTCCGGGGTATATTTGGCCATTTTTGACTACTTTTGTTTGTAGCTTTATAGTTGACCTTAGAAACTGTTTACCTTTCCTTGTTTGGTATCATTTTTTTCAGCACCACCTCATGTGTGTGACTGTATAGTTATTCTTTCATTTTGACATACTGTATTAACACACTGGACTTATGATCACATAAAAACATAAAATCTGAGTAGGAAAAAGTTAGATTTTTTTTACTGTAAAAATCACAAACATTCCTAAAGAATTATTTTTACTATTAAAATGCAAATATAATGTAAATTTTCAAAACTTGTGTAAAACTATAGTAAATAATAAAGTTATATACAACTATTCACATTTAAAATGCAGGAAAGGCAACTATTTGCAGAGCAATCAGGACTCACATTAAGATGCTAGATAAATTATTTATGCCACCTCAAAAAACACTTTCTGTCCTCCACAAGACTGAGGGGCCATCACAGGCAAAACTTTTTCACCTGCTCCTCAGCAGCTAAATGCATCTTGGTACTGCATAATTTTCTGATTGGTTGATAGGATGCATTTTTCCACCAATAGAAAAGGGGTTGTCGGGAGTTATTTTGTTTTGTTTTTTTTAGCAAGCACTTCCTGTTAGCGAAACTCACGTTTTCGCCATTTATTTCTGCACAAAAACACACATCGAAGGTGAGGACAATATACAGGAAAAAGCATGGCGTAAATTATTGGGCATAACTCTGGTTTTACTTGGCCTATCAACGTAATTTAAAAACTGGTTCATAGTTTAAAGTCTGCACTTTCCATTCATGGCAGCAGCGTCCCGATGCTATGTCATCTCAAATCGCCTATGCCATTTTGACACACCAGCGCATCTGTGGACTCCAGAGGGTTAAGCCAGTCTTTGAATGCCGGGTCATCGAGCTAAAGTTATGAAAACGTACATTTTCCCATGACGAGGTGCAAAATAACACCGTGCATGCGCACGGCAGATCGGACAGCAGACCCAATCGAGTCAATCAACGTTAGCTCAGGTCCTGCTGAGTAATTATATTTCTAAACAAATCTTATAGTTAAACGAACTTAAAAAGTCTGCATCAATGGAAAAGTCAAAATATATTGAAGGGGTGATGAAAAATTTACTACCTAGTCAAATTCTGTTTATTACCTTTTACTACCTTTTAACAGCCTTAATTTGAGCTCATTTAATTTACTACTTTTTACTACCTGCAGAAACCCTGTTATTTAAAAATGAACTGGCAGTAGACAGTTTTCTCTAGAATTTTATGAAAATAAGGGAATTTAGAGATCAGCCTAAAATTGAAAAATTTAGAAGAGCCTCTGTGTTATGGCCAAAGCTACGGCCACACTCCAGCAAAGTCGGTATGCACTATTCATACAAACACCATCATTTTAGTTTGCAATAAATTGGTTGGTTTAAATTCATTTGATCTATTTATAAGCACACACATTTAGTTCACTTGTATTTTTCTCAACCCATGGTTCATTTTTGTTTATGCTCATAATTTGTTTTGTTTTCTTAACCGGTACTTCGGTACTTACCTGCTGTGATCCTGGGGAGTTGCCTGACAAAAGATGTTGGCCAGGGCTGACCACACCTGAAAAAATTTGGCAAATTGGACTGCACCACCAGTTCCTGTAGAGGGGAGGGACATCAAGTTTCTTTAGTTAAATTAATTTTCCATTTAAGTGAATATTTGTATTTGGGAGCTTTAAGATTTTGCGTTTGGGTCTTTTTTTGTGTGTTTAGTTCATTAACAAAATTAGCTGTATTATGGTGTTTGGTGTAGTTGGTGTATTCTGTTTAGTTATCCCTGTTGTGTGTTAATGGTCTGATCAGCCAGCATATAAACCCTTGTGTGTCATTTCTTAGGTGGGTCAGTTATGTTTTGTTTGTGCAGCTAGTTTGTTTGTTCATATTTTTGCCTGAGTTCAGTTTTGTTCCTTTTTTTGGGTTAAAATTTAAAAAAAAACTATTTTTCTAATATTTCCTGTGAATCCACTGGTTTTTGACTCGGTCCCCCACACTCTGCAACAAGCTGGTGACCTGTACAGGGTGTACCCTGCCTCTCGCCCTATGACAGCTGGGATAGGCTCCAGCCCCCCCCCCCCCCCCCCCCCCCCCGCAACCCTGATCAGGATGAGCAGAAGAGAATGAATAGATGGATAGAAGAGTCTAACACAGGTTTTTTAATAAACAGGATCACCACTGCATTCTTAAAGCTGGCAGGCAGTGTAGCATTAGCAAAACTCCCATTGATAATGCTAAGGACCAGAGGCGATTTCTCTAAGACTGCAAGTGAAGGTCAGCTTCCCCTAAAATGTCAAAAAATAAGTGATCAAATATATACTGTTGTGTGTACATGTCATTGACTAAATATGCACTACAACGCACTCAACTTTTGTTCAGAATCAGCTTCTTATCACTGGTAACGACACGGCTTTCCTCTCACTCATTCCCGCAGCTTCACAGTGCTTTAAACAGTGTGGACGCTGAGCGTCCGCAGAGTTCAATAGCGAAGCAAACAGTGCAGCGAAACGAGACGAGTCATTGGATAAATGCTGGGCTTTGTCCCGCCCATCGGACGCTCAGCGTCTCTGGGGGTCTAAGGGGCAGTGGGCTGGCCTCGGCTGACCTGGACGGTCAGCTTCTGCATGATGATTGGATGATCTGTCTGAGGCTGAATCCCTTTTTGATCGACAGCGAAATGAGCGAATCAGCGATCTTTTGGTGTAAACATCCGTGGGAGCATTTTTTAAATTTTCATTCTGTTCTGAGTTCACAGCAAAAAGCCCAGTGTTGATTTAACTCCCACAGAGTTGATTTTAACACTTTTTCAGAGTTTATATAGGTCCACACTCTTCAGAGTTAAATTAACACAATCGAAATAGTTAAATTTTTTAACACTGTATCAGAGTTCCTTTTTTAACTCGCAAGACAGAGTTAAATTAACACTGTGTGGATGCAAAGGTTAACACTGATCCAAGAACAAAAATTAACTACTTTTTTAGAGTTGGTTTAACATTTTCAAGTGTTATCTACTAGAAAACAGTTACTTTATGACTCTGGTTAATTATAATAAAGAGAAACTAAAACAAATAAATCCATTTTAATGACTTTATTTTTGCAGTTGTGTTTCCAACTTTTTAAATTGTGATACAATGAACAAACATCAATGTTATACACTGTTGTCTGCAGAAATGTATAAAAATTAATTAATGCAGCATCATAAGAGACATTAAGCACAAAATGTGCTTTGAACAGCTCATCAAATGCTCCTAGAGAGCAGTTTGCCTGGCATGGGATGAGGCACTTATCCATGTCACCTGTCACCAGCAAGGAGGTATGGCTGCAGACCCCGTTGGCCACAGAGATGTTGCTCAAAACTGCAGTATGACTAAGATTTAAACAAATATACACCAAACATAATTAATAAGACATACAGCTACAGCCATTACAAAAAAAAATAAGATTTAGATTAGCTAACAAAAGAAATTCATGTCTAACCAGACATCTTCAAAGATGCCTTACAACCACCAGTATTTATTCATGTCTACAAAAGCAAAGTGACAAAGTATGGTACATAAGGTAAATTTAATTAATTTATTTGCCTTATGAAAGTCTCTCAACTGCATCACATGCACTGATTTTTGGAAACTTCTGTCCTCCAGGTGGTGGTGGAAGGAGATGTAGGAGCAGTAACAAGGGGGCCATTTCTTGGTCATAGGCTGAGGACACATTCATAAAAGTTTTCAAATGTAATATCAGAACTTTATGAGAACATAGAGCCAGTGTAGAATACTCTGAACAGTCAACCATGTTCAGATATATTTAGGTACTTACTAGATGTCTTATCCTGGTCATCTCCTTGAGGGATTTCCGCTGACTGCACCAAACGTCTCAACTGAGGTGTTGAAGTGAGACGCTTAGCCTCCTTGATAACATTTGATTTGAAGAACACATCCCACTTCTGCAGCAGTCTGGAGGAGGTTTCTTCATTAACCAGAAGACTGAAGTCTTGATCAATCTTTAAGAAAAAGTAGAAATCCAACTATCATCACTGGGTATAAATCCACATTTAAAGACTTTCACTCTTTTGAACACTTACCAATCCTTTTGTGTCCAGGAACCTGGGGAACATTGTCAGAATATCAGTTCTTCCGCTGGCATCTCTAATAAGTTTGTGATGGTGCTCAAAAGTCTCTCTCATCTTCTGAAGGATCGGGGACCTGTCTGTGGTGTGGTTAAGCAGGGATATGGCTTCCTGGCAGGCATCCCCATCAAGCTGTCTTTCAACAACCACATTTCTCTGGATATTTGGGCCGCCACATGAAATGTCTTTGGAGCTACTTGGTGGCACAAGAGATCCTCTTCGAATCTTCCTTTGGACTGTTTTAAGACGCCATGAAATGTATCCTGTGCTGCTTGCGGCATCATAAAAGTGCTCCTAAAAAAAAAAGGAAAAAAGAAAAACAATCACTTTTTTATGGAGAAAAAAAAATCACAGTTTTGGGACAAAATGAAAGAACACACAAGAAAATAAACATTACATAGCCTTTTTAGGTGTATGGATCTTTCAGGGATGGGAAGAGTGTCCCTTTCCCAAGGGCATACTCCTCTCTCATTGCTTTAGCAGGAAGGTGCCTAACAGCAGATTTCAGATTAGTGACAAATGGTGAATTTTTACATAAACTAAAAAGTGTAAAAACACACCTACCCATGTTTATCAATCATGTGAGCCACCAGTATGTTCACCATTTGTCTTCTTGTGGCATCACTTAGGGTTTCTGTTGTTTTATACTCCTGCAAAACTTCTACACCACCAGACTTGCTTTGAAAGACACGTTCAACCCGCTATGAAATGAAGAACAGATAAAGGAAATTTATGGTGATATTCAGATTACCCAAATATGACAAAACAGGTTTAAACAGTTTAGAGGCACACAAAAACTACTGTTACCTTTTTAGCAGACACTGCATTATTAGCATTCTCAGTTTTTTGCTTCTCGCATGGGATCTCATCCACTAGTATTGTTGATGCTGATGCATTTGAGCTGAAGCTTGAGTCATACTCAGAAGAAGACCATTCAGAGAACTCTGAAGAACAAAATAAACATCAGTTTTATCCTTTTGTAAAATCTGTATGATGCTTGATTTAATTTGCTTTTATATCTCACCATCATGGCAGAAAACCTTCAGTACAACATTGCCTTGTCTAATGAGGTCACTGAATATTTCTTCATCAACTTCAGTATCTGTTGCATCCTTGTATGTAACAAAATCTTTCAATGACTGGAAAAGAAGGCAAAATTTAGAGCCTAATGCTCTAATCAGCCAAATTGTGTCATTAACTTATTACTTTTTTGTGTTGCTCATACGATTAGCATGGAGATTGGAGAACATATTGCAAAACTTAAAGTAAAATGGTTCACCCCTTTTACTCATCACAGATTTGTAAAATAAGTGTTGAGAAGTAAGTAATTAAAAAAAAAAGAATACCTATCATTCCGCCCACACAGAGGTTTAACAAATAACCAACCTTTCTAATGGAATTGATTAAAGTCAAACTGCCCTTCAACCTCATCCAACTTCACATACTTGTGCACCTCACCATAGTTAACCTGGATCAACATTTTACTGAAGCATGGAATAAACCTAGACCAAGCAAAATACAACTTATAAGTAAAGTGTTCCCCTTACTGCGCAATGCTTGTCTGCAGTAGGGACATGTCTCAGCGGTCCCAGTGAAGTTCCGGTGAAGGCTAATAGGCGGGAACCTTTACATTTCCACGGCCAAAATCATGATTTTTAAATGGCAACAAACATAAAACTTTTATTTTTTATGAGTATATGGTCTGATATTATTATTATTATTTAAGTGTTACGGTTACAACAATGTTAGTTGTAAGTACAACAGTTGCTAGCAAGCAACCCACACGTGGGCTGCTAGCTAGCACATTGTGTAAAGTTGTTGCAAAATTGACATATTTAGCTGCCTTTCAATGAAATTAGTAGAAAAAGTCACATCACTCACTCTATCAATTTAATAGTGCTTGACCAAAGATTTAGGAAGTTGCTCTTACCATGTAGAACAGCAGGAGACGGACAAAATGGAGCCATGTTCAGACTGCACTCAAACCAGGACTGTGAAGAAGGGGGAGGAGCTTATTTTTCTCCCAGCAGAGTAAAATCAACACTGGCCCAATCAACTCTGGGAAAGAACTCGAACACTGAGCACCATTTAAATCTATAAGTGTTAAAACAACACTTATTGAGTTAAAATCAACTCTGAAACATTTAACCCTGAAATTTTAACTCTGTAGTTTTTGCTGTGTTGAACTGGAGACTTTCCTAATCCTCTTAGCGGCATTTTCTTTGTTAAAAACAACTAGCGACAAATCGAGGTTCTATTTCTGGTGTTTTTTTGTAGCTGCTTGTGTTTGGAGACTGACTTCTATCACTCTTTCTGACTTCTGTCGCAGTTTCTGTCCAGCGGGTGCTGCTGAGCCCCTCCACCGTCAGAAAGCACTCACAGGTGGACACACTTCACACTAGCCTCGCGCCAGTCCCTGCTAGCGAGCGAGCTAGCTAGGTAGCAAGCTGCACATAATGGCAGACAGTTTGAATGTTGTGGACCAGATTTTGGCGAAGCCATTTGATAGTCTTCCTTACGAAGAAAAACTTAGAGTTAAACAGCAGGGCAGATCAACTCCTCAGATTAATTTGGTGCAAAAGGTGGGGAAAAGTAACAGGTCTTTTCAGCTGTCCTGGTATGACAAAGTGAGCTGGCTGACTGGAAGTGCTGTAACAAATAAAATGTACTGTTGGCCATGCCTCTGTTTTGTTCATTTCCTCATCTGGAAGAACGAATCATTTATACTTCTGCAACATGCCTTTATTATTTTTACTTTTAGGCAAGCAGGTAAACACACAACACGTCTCTTGTTGTTTTCTTACGTCCAGCTTAACCCTCTTCTTCTCTCTATCTCCACCTATCAACCTCAGTCTCTAGGAATAAATACTACCACCTTGTGGCATGATATGAAATTGCATCAGTTACAATAACATCTGATCATCACATCCTCCTTTCTTTAAATTTTTTATTTTTATTTTTTTAACTGCTATAACATTAAACAGTTGTGCCTTAAGCCATAACTACAAATACTAAACAATAACCTCAGCATTTTTTTTTTTTTTTTTTTTCTTTTACAAATCCAGTCTTTGAGGCTTCTTGATCTCTCTTACAGATCTTCTGAGTGCAGGCTCACTCTCAGTGTTCATTTTGATACAGTCTGTGTCATTTGGAGAGATGGCTTCCCTGTCACTTTGAGTGTCAGTGACTTTTGGCTCAGGCTCTGATGTTTTCAGAAGACTACGTCGATTCCGACGAACGACTTGTCCGTTTTCAATCATCACATTAAATGACTTTGGAGCCACTTTCTCCAGAACAATGGCTTTGGTTTTCCATCCATCATGATCCTCAATCCTGACTGTGTCATCAGTCACCAGAGGTGGAAGTTGCTTGGCTGTTCTGTCATAAAACAGCTTTTGCTTTACCTTTTGTCGCTGCAGTTTCTGATGTATCTTTGGGTACTTTTCAGGCTTGGTATAGCTTGGTAGTGTGGTACGCAGCTTTCTGTTCATCAGTAGCTCAGCAGGTGATAATCCACACTCAAGCGGTGATGTTCTGTACCTGAGTAAGGCAAGGTATGGATCTGAGTCACTGTCTGCTGCTTTCTTCAGAAGCTGTTTGGGAATGTGGACACCTTTTTCTGCCTTACCGTTTGACTGTGGGTATAACGAGCTGGATGTCACATGCTTGAAGTCGTACTGCTCTGCAAACTTCTGCCATTCTCTGCTACTGAAACATGGTCCGTTATCACTCATCACTATGTATGGGATACCATGTCTGGCAAAGATGGATTTTACATGTGTTATAACACATGATGATGATAAGTTTGAGAGCAATGCCATTTCAGGGAAGTTTGAATAGTAGTCAATGACCACTAAGTAGTCTTTGCCTTTGGCATGAAATAGATCCATTCCTACTTTGTGCCATGGTGCTGTTGGTGTTTCTGCTATCACCATAGGCGCTTTGATCTGCCTGTTGCGATACTTTTGACATGTTACACACCTGCTTATCAGACTCTCAATGTCTCTGTTCATACCTGGCCAAAAGACTGTCTCTCTTGCCCTTCTTTTGCATTTTTCAATCCCGAGATGACCTTCGTGTACTCTGGTAAGTATCTCTTGTCTCATCTTTTGCGGAATGACGATTTTGTCCTGTTTCAGCAGCAGCCCATTAACCACACTCAGTTCTCCTCTGATGTGGTAGAAGAGTGTACATGAACCAGCGGGCCAGCCATCTGACATGTTTCTGATGACATGTTGCAGTTCTGTGTCTTGTGCAGTCTCATCTACAATTTGCTTGGATTTCATGTCTGACACGGGAAGCAGAGCAGAGACCATGTTTTTATGAGTTTGAATGTCGTCTTCTGTTGTACTCACATTACTCTCTGTGGGTGCTCGTGAGAGTGCATCTGCAATTATCAGGTGTTTTCCTGGTGTATATACCAATTCAAAGTCATATCTCAGCATTCTCATCATTAGACGCTGAATTCTTGGTGACATTTCATTCAGATTCTTCTTGATGATAGAAACTAGTGGGCGATATCTGTTTCTAGAGTGAAGGATGGCATCCAATGCTCACCTTCAGCTTGCAGGAGTACTGCACCAATTCCATCTTTGGAGGCATCCGTTGACACTTTGATCCCCTTCGTTGAGTCATAAAATGCCAACACAGGTGCAGTTGTCAGCGTTCTTTTGAGATTTTCCCACTCCTTCTCATGCTGTGCTGTCCACTTGAACTTGTGCTCCTTGTGCAGGAGCTCACGAATGCAGGATGTTTTTGCAGACAGATTGGGAATGAATTTACTAATGAAATTCATCATTCCCATTATGCGTAGCACTCCTGTCTTGTCTTTGGGCCTTGGCATGTCCTGTATTGCATTGATTTTTTCGTGGTCAGGCTGAATACCTTGTGCAGAAAGCTTGTCTCCCAGAAAAACAATTTCTTGTACTCCAAACTGACATTTGCTCTTGTTGAGCTTGAGTCCATACTGTCGTACTCGCTCAAGTACTCTTGTCAGTCTCTCCTTGTGTTCTTGCATTGTAGAGCCCCAGATGATTATGTCGTCCACATAAACTCGGACACTTTCCAGTCATTCAATTATGTGTTCCATTGCTCTGTGAAATATCTCAGATGGTGAGATTATTCAAAAAGGCATTCTTAGGAAGCAGTACCTGCCAAATGGCATATTGAAGGTGCAGTACTTGGTGCTGCTTTCATCTAGCTTTAACTGCCAAAAACCTTGTGACGCATCAAGTTTTGTGAAATATCTGGCACCTGTCATTTCACTGGTTATTTCTTCACGCTTAGGTATTTGGTAGTGTTCATGTTTGATGTTCTCGTTTAGATCTTTTGGGTCCATGCATATTCGCAGTTCACCATTCTTTTTCTTTGCGCACACCATGGAGTTTACCCAGTCAGTAGGTTCTTCAACCTTTCTTATCACCCCCAGTGTGGTCATTTTGTCCAGTTCCTTCTTTAGCTTGTCTTTCAGAGGTACAGGTACTCTTCTAGCAGCATGCACTACTGGCTTAGCATTTTCTTTAAGCACAATTTTGTATGTGAAAGGCAAGGTGCCAAGTCCTTTAAACACATCTGCAAAACTGTGAACTATGCTGTCAACAGAATCATTTGGTGTGTTCACTTCTTTGTTGATGAGATACACTCGTCTTACCAGTCCAAGATCTTCACAGGCTTTGTCACTGAGCAGGGATTCACACTCCTCAGCAACAACAGAAAAGAATAAGTGGTGCACTTTGTTTTTCACTCTCACTTTTAGTCTGCATGTGCCAAAACTTTCAATCCTTTGTCCATTGTAGTCTTTTAGAGCAGATTTTGTTCGCTGTATTCTGGGCTTTTCTCTCAGGCCTTTGATGTCAGATAAACTGATCAGATTTGCTTTGGCACCAGTGTCTAGCTTTAATGTGACAAGTGTCCCATTTACTATCAGTGGTACTGTCCATTTGTCTTCTATCATGGTATTTCTGTCTGTGTCTGGCTCATCTTCACGATTGACCAGACCAACAAAAAAGTTTCACTGAGATCAGTGTCTTCAACTGTGTTTATTGATCAGCTTTTCTTTTCTTTCTCACTTTTTGAGAAGCACTGCCTGGTATAATGGTTCTTCCTCCTGCACAAAGAGCAGGTCTTACCATAAGCTGGACATTGTTTGGGCATGTGCTTTGAGCCACACCGTTTGCAGTCAAAGCTCCTGTTGTCAGACCGCGGCTGTGTGCGCCTCCCGCTCTGGCTGGAAACTGCTCCCACAGTAACGCTGTCACTGACTGCCGTTGCGCCCATCTCACTGAATGTCTTGACATGCTGTTGTGATAACTCACACGCTTGACAGATCTTTATGGCTCCTTTCAACGTCAGCTCAGTTTCCCTCAGAAGCCGTTCTCTGACTTTTTTGTCCACCACGCCAAACACGATCTGGTCACGGATCATGGAGTCACGTAGTGTAGCAAAGTTGCAAGTCTGTGCTTTGAGCTTCAGGTCTGTCAGAAAGCTGTCAAAAGACTCGCCGAGCTGCTGAATTCGCGAGTGAAAAATGTATCTCTCATATGTCTCATTCTTCTTAGGAGAACAATGGGCATCAAACTTTTCAATAACCGTGTTAAACTTCTCTTTATCACTTGGATCATCATATACAAACGTGTTGTCCACTTCAATAGCTTGAGGCCCTGCTATTGTAAGCAGTAACGCTACCTTTCTTGCAACTGGCTTGGTTTCAAATCCCAGGGCCACAATATACAGCTGGAATCATTGCTTGAAGGCACGCCAATTGATGTCGACATTTCCTATTAGCTTCAAACTGTCCGGCGGTTTGATGGAATCCATATCGTTGTCCAGAATGCACCTCAGGTTAGATTTTTTACTCCTGGTACCATGTTTTGTTCATTTCCTCATCTGGAAGAACGAATCATTTATACTTCTGCAACGTGCCTTTATTATTTTTACTTTTAGGCAAGCAGGTAAACACACAACACGTCTCTTGTTGTTTTCTTACGTCCAGCTTAACCCTCTTCTTCTCTCTATCTCCACCTATCAACCTCAGTCTCTAGGAATAGATACTACCACCTTGTGGCATGATATGAAATTGCATCAGTTACAATAACATCTGATCATCACAGCCTCTTGATGAAACCATCTCAGGGATGTGTTGTTTGGTCAAAAGTGGGTTTTGGGGATCTGTCCAACTTTGACAGGGCATACAAAAGGCATGAAAAAAGCAATGAACATGTGAGTGCATGTGCAAGGTTAAGTTGCCTGGGCAGAGTCAGGGTTGAGCATGCAATCAATGAAGGCGCTCGCATTCAAGTGGCAAAACATAATGAAGCAGTTAAACAAAACAGAGCTTTCCTAAACCGCCTTATTGATGTGACTTCCTTGCTTGGCCGTTAGGAGCTGTCATTTAGGGGGCATGATGAGAGTGTTGAATCATCCAACAAGGGGAATTACAGGGAGTTTAATGAAACATTTGCTAAATATGACTCTGTCCTAGCCACACAATTCCAGTCATCAGCTGTGTTTTCTGGTATGTCCCATGCAATCCAAAATGACTTGATCTCTGCTCTTTCAGCCACTGTTTCTGATGAGATCAAGGATGAAATCCAGACTGCTCCATTTTTTGCATGGCAGGTGGATGAAACAACTGATATAGCTTGCCATGCTCAACTCTCTGTCATTGTTCGCTATGTGGATAGGACAGGTAAAATTCAGGAGCGCTTTGTTGGATTTTTTGATGTTTCTGGGGGAAGAGATGCTCAGTCTGTTTTTGAAGTCTTGAATGAGAACATGCAGGGCTACAGTTTCACGGAGAAACTTGTGGTGCAAACCTATGATGGGGCTGCTGTCATGGCTTCAGCTCTCAATGGTTTGCAGGCCAAAGTTAAAGCAATAGCCCCCAGTGCAATGTTTGTGCATTGCTATGCACACAGACTGAATCTGGTTCTGTCTCAGGGGGCTAAATGCTTATCTGAGGGCAGAATAGTTTTTGCATCACTCTCTGGGTTTGCCACATTTTTCTCAAAATCCACAAAGAGGATGTCTTTTCTTGAGTCTGCAGGCTGCTCAAGGTTGCCCAGAAATGCTCCTACTCGATGGAATTTCACATCACGGTTAGTGAGCACTGTGGCAAACAATCATGATGCCCTCCTGCAAACTTTTGAGATGATCATTGCAGATAAGTCCATGGATGATGACACATTAGACTGTGCCAAAGGCCTTCTGATGAAACTGGAGGATTTTGAGTTTGTGTTCATGTTGTACACATATGAACAAATCTTCTCTGAGACTGATGTGGTGTTTGACATTGTCCAGCAGAGAGCTTTTGATGTTCTGTACTGCAAGAAAAGAATTGAGTCTCTTCTTGCTTTTGTCAAAGAGAAGAGGTCAGAGGGGGCTTTCCAAGCTGTTTATGCCAAAGCAGCAGATCTCACATCAGACCCACAAACTGAACCCATGAGAAAACGCCGTCTGTCACAACTACAGGATCCCAAGGAGCGCTACAAAAATCTGTACATGGCCATCCTAGACAATCTCATAGAGCAGCTACCTCGGCGTTTTGCAAATTTGGAAAGTCTGCACTTCTTGGAATTGGTCAATCCAGGGAAATTTGATGAGATGAGACAAGTGTTTCCAGAGGAGGCATTTCAGAGTGTCCTGAAAAGTTTTGGCCAGTTCTTTGATTCAGGGAGACTGAGGTCTGAACTTCAAGTCCTATATTCAAACCAGGACTTGCAGGGCAACAGGGGAAAGCTACGTGATTTCTTGCTGTTTCTGAAAGACATGGAGTTGGACAGTGCAATGCCTCAGGTGTACAAACTATTGTCATTAGTGGCAACGATTGGAGCTACATCTGCAGGTGTAGAGAGGAGCTTCTCCTGTTTAAAGCGGCTCAAGTCTTACACCCGCAACACCATGGGCCAAGGCCGTTTAAGCAGCCTAGCTCTGCTGGCCATTGAGAGGACATTAGTCAAGTCCCTGGAAAAGACGCCTTGTTGGTACGACAGGGTCACAGATCATTTTCTTGCAAAGGAACGGAGGGTAGAATTTACGTATAAATAAACTGACACATTTTGATGTAGGCTGAAATCGAGCTTCCCCTCCTTGAAAGACCAGCATCCACCACTGCTAAGCACATATGATGCCAAGGTGGAAAGGAACTCTTTAAAAAGTTGACGTGAAATGTGAACATTTGGAGACCCAGCAGGCTTCATATGACCAATTATATTTCACAAAAAATGGCAAACTGACACACTTGAATTTGTAAAAAACAGCCAGTTATGTCACAGATATAGTACGGTCATAAAAGGGAGAACTAATCAGGGCCCTGATGCTAGCGACCTTAGGGAAAAAAAAAGCTTGTGAAGTTCTCACGCAATTCAATTGATCTCTAAAGGCAATCTGATTGTGGTGCATCAGAGCAGAATTTACAATTAAAAAACATGACTAAGACAGAATCAATATCAGAAAAGTATTTAAGATTTAGAATCTTTCACAGTTTTCTGATAAAAATGCCAGCTGTACACAAAAGCAATGAGATGCCAAACAGTATCTCCAGAGAAAGCAACAGGAGAGCATGGCAAATTGATTTTAAATTTTGTAAAACTGCTGCTGCTTTTCCCACAATGGTGTACCTCCTGCTTGCAGATAGAGTCAGAAAACAGGGTTGCTAAGCAGATCTACCGAAGGGGGTGAATGGACGAGGGTATTCTACCCATCTTGGCTGGTTATTGGCCACTCTGTTTGAAAAAACATGAGGCTAGCAACTCCAGCAACCATAATTAAATGTTTTTTGTGGTCACAGCAGGCGACATTCAGGGAAATTTGAAAGTGATGGCTAAGGCTAAATATAAACTTGCTGTTCATAATTCATAATTAAGTGTAATCTTCACCTGCTTTATCTAGAGCAAACTCTTTGCTGAATAGCCTGTTTTCACATTATTCACTTTTTTTGTTTTTAGAAATTCGCGCAGCTAGTAGCTTAACTCTTAGCTGACTCACTACCGGCATGGCTTCTTCTCCTGTCCCTCCTGCACTTTCCTGCTCTGGGTGTCACATGTTTAGTTACTCCTCAGCCTCCTTTAGCAGTAATGGTACTTGTAATAATTGAATTAGGAGAGATAGCATTCATCCCACTTTGGATGGAGCAGCTCTCATTTCTAGAAATCTGGCCAAATTTATTAACCCTCCTCAAACCTGACTACCCAGGGCTGACACCAGGAACCAGAGCTGCAGTCTTACACGCCTCTCTGCAGCTTCTCTCCTCCTGCCATCCCCCCAAAACCCCATCCCCACAGAGTTGGTGCCTGCTCCCAGACCACCAAAAAAAAACAAAACAAACAAGCAAACAAACAAAAACACTAAAATTAAAAACTATTTAAGCATAAAAATTCAAAAACAATAAAAAATATAGCATCCTCAACTGCACAGAAAGTGTAAATCAGTTAAATGTGGATTATTAAACATTAGGTCTCTCTCTTCCAAGTCCCTGTTAGTAAAAGACTTAATAATTGATCAATGTATTGATTTATTCTGCCTTACAGAAACCTGGTTACAGCAGGATGAATATGTTTAAATGAATCAACACCCCCGAGTCACAGTAACTGTCAGAATGCTCGAAGCACAGGTCGAGGAGGAGGAGTAGCTGCAATCTTCAATTCCAGCTTATTAATTAATCACAGACCCAGACAAAGTTTTCATTCTTTTGAAAGCCTGACTCTTAGCCTTGTCCACCTTAATTGGGAAATTCAAAAACCTGTTTTATTTGTTGTTATCTATCATCCACCTGGTCCTTACTAAGAGTTTATGTCTGATTTCTCAGATTTTTTATCTGATTTAGTGCTCAGTTCAGATAAAATAATTATAGTGGGTGATTTTAACATCCATGTAGATGCTGAGAATGACAGCCTCAACACTGCATTTAATCTATTATTAGATCAAATAAGATGGTGGCCCCTGGTATGACAGCAGACACTCCAGCTCCTGATAGTGATGTGTCTTTTATGTTAACTGTGTCTTCTGAAGCGTCTCAGTCTTGTACGAGAAGAGTCTACAACAGAAGCCTACTACTCGAACTACGTAACTCCAGCTTCTCAAACGATCTCTCCGGAGTTATGTTAGCCTTGGATTCCAAAGCACTTGGTGAGCTAGGCATTTTACACCAGCAAGACCCAAGGGCCTGCAAAGCAGTGGACTCCACCCCTGTCACCAGCAGACGCTGGAAGCGTCACAAGCAACGCAAGTGATGTGCTAGATCCAGCAAGTGGGGTAGTCGAGCGGGTATCAGTGCCAGGATAAAGACTAAACTGTACAGACCTGCACTTCCTACGATTCTGCTCACCAACGTTCATTCACTGGGAAACAAAATGGATTACATCAGATTGGATTTAATTGCACAAAGAAAGGTGAGAGACTGCAGCGCCTTCATCCTCACTGAGACATGGCTTAATCACGCCGTTCCAGACAACGCCATCCAGGTGCACAGGCTAACGATGTTCCAGGCAGACTGGACCCATGCTCTCAGCGGTAAATCTCGGGGTGGTGGTGTGTGCATTTTCATCAATAACAACTGGTGTACTAATAGCAAAGTTATTTTCAGTCACTGTTTTGAGGAAATTTAATTTCTATCAGTCAAATGCCATCCAGTATACTTGCCATGAAAATTTTGAGCTGTCAATATTACAGCTGTGTACATCACGCCTAGTGCGAACACAAAAGATGTGCTGTCTACATTGTATCAGTCTGTGAGTTCAGTGCAGGACTCTAACCCAGGATGTGCCTATATAATTGCGGGCGATTTCAATCAGGACAATTTGAAGATAGTACTTCCACACTATCACAAATTTGTGGATTTTGCAACTAAGGGGAGAAAGCATTCTTGACCAGGTCTACACAAACATTAAACAGGCATACAGAGCTGTTCCCTACTCCTACCTGGGAAACTCGGACCGTCTTTCTGTTATGCTAATTCCAGCTTACAGACCACTGCTAACTAGGAGCAAACCATCTGTGAAGCAGAGCCAAACTTGGCCAGAGGGGGCTACCTCAGCACTCCAAGACTGTTTTGACTGTAGTGACTAGGCTTTTTTTAGGGAGGCTGCCACTTCCAACCAGCATGTCAACATAATATAATACACTGAGTCTGTGACAGGATACATATCCAAATGCATCGAAGTTGTGACATCATGAAACACCTCACTACAAGGGCAAATGTAAAACCCTGGTTCACCAGGGAGGTATGTGAGCTGCTGAGCGTACGGAATACTGCTTTTAAGTCCGGAGACAAAGAAGCTCTCAGAACTGCTATGGCCAACTTGAACCAGGGTGTGAGAGCAGCCAAGCGTGCCTGTGGTCAGAAAATCCAATCACACTTCACTGACCCAAAAGACCCCAGATGCCTATGGCAAGGCATCCTGTCAGTAACAAATTACAGGCCTACACCCCCACTGTGCGAAGACAGCACAGACTTGCTAAACACACTCAACACCTTATTCAGCCATTTTGAAGAAAACAACACTACCACTCCAACAAAAGCCATTCACTGTTTGGTCAATGCAACACTCCAACTGGACCCTACTGATGTGAGGAGGACCCTTCAAAAGGTGAACCCCAGGAAGGCTGCTGGTGCTGATAACATACCTTGGCGTGTACTTAGAGACTATGCTGACTCACTTACGGATGTTCTCACAGACATCTTCAACACCTCTCTGAACCAAGCCATCATACCAGAATGCTTCAAAGCCACCACCATCATACCACTACCCAAGAAATCTCCAGCCACATTACTGAACGACTACCGGCCCATAGCACTCACTTCCATCATGATGAAGTGCTTTGAAAGGCTGGTCAAGGGTCATATAACATCAAGCTTATCCACCACATTTGATCCTCTCCAGTTTGCATACCGTCCTAAGCGCTCCACTGATGATGCCATAGCAACAGCAGTCCACCTCAGCCTGACTCACCTGGAGAACAGAAACAGCTGGTTGCGGATGCTATTCATTGACTTCAGCTCTGCCTTCAACACTGTCATTCCACAACACCTGGTAAACAAACTCAGTGCTATAGGCATCAGCACTCCGCTTTGCAACTGGCTATGAGATTTTCTTACCAACAGACCACAGACAGTAAGAGTTGGCAAAAACTCCTCACAGACCTCCATCATGAACACTGGGGTCCCCCAGGGATGTGTGTTGAGTCCTCTGCTGTTTACACTGATAACTCCTGACTGCTGTGCCAGACACAACTCGAACCACATTATCAAGTTTGCAGATGACACAACAGTAGTGGGCCTCATCAGCAATGATGACAACTCAGCCTACAGAGAGGAGGTACACCAACTCATCAACTGGTGTGGTATTAACAATCTACACCTCAATGTCAACAAAACAAAGGGAATAACTGTGGACTTCAGGAAAAATCACAAGCCACACACACCCCTCACTATCAATGCAGTAAATGGACTAGTTCTTATATAGCACTTTTCTACTGTTTTGAGCACTCAAAGCGCTTATACAAGAATTATATTTACCCCATTCATACAAGCACTTCCATGATTAACTAAGGTCAATGCTTTTATTATCTAACATTCACACTTCAACGCTTGCGTCGGAGAGCAACTTGAGGTTAAGTATCTTGCCCATGTAGCCTGGAGTAGCCGGGAATCAAACCACCGACCTTCTGATCAGTGGGTGATCTGCTCTACCTCCTGAGCTACAGCCACCCCAGTACTGTGGAATCAGTGAAAAGCACCAAGTTCCTGGGGGTGCAACTCACTGATGACTTGGACAACCAACACCATCTCCCTTGTTAAGAAAGCACAGCAACGCCTCCACTTCTTACGCAGATGAGAAGAGCCAGTCTTCCCCCTTCAGCGCTCAACACCTGCTACAGGGGTGTCATTGAAAGCATCCTCACCAACAGTCTCTCAGTCTGGCATGGCAGCTGCTCTGTTGCTGACCAGAAGGCCCTACAGAGGGTGGTGAGAACAGCAGAGAAGATGACCGGATCAGCCCAACCTTACATCCAGGACCTATACTCATCCCGCTGTCAGAAAAGAGCCATCAACATTATCAAAGACCACACACACCCTTCACACAAATTGTTTACCCTCCAACCATCTGACAAGTGCCACAGCAGTATGCGCTGCAGGACTACCAGACTAAATAATAGCTTTTTTCCACAGGCCATCAGGCTGCTCAACTCACTCATGAAAACACGAATAAAATGACCAGCAAACTGTGAAAACAACAGACTCAACGTCTGCCAAAGTACTCATTTTTAATGCACATGCCAGATTCAAATAAATTTTTGTGCAAGAACATAAGTTTAAAATTATTTATCTCCATGCTGCTATTCTGCACTTTGCACTTTGCCATATTGCACTTGTATTGTTGTGCACCTGTACTAATACCACTGCACTCGAATAGCATACCTCAACCTGACTACATTCTGGTACACTGTGTTAGCCTAGAAACTGTATCCCCACTGCCTGTCTTATATTCTGTGATCTGTTTATATTTATTTATTTATTTACATTTTATGTCGAGTAGTGTTTTATATTTAGTCCATGCTTCAGTTTTTATGCTTAGTTGTGTGTCATTTTTGTTTTTAATACTTGCACATCTTGAGGTTTGGAGAAACGAAATTTCAGTCTTCTGTGTAAGGTACTATTACATGGTTTGATTGACAATAAAATTCACTTTGACTTTAAGATTCAATTGGCTTCTCTCAAAATGTAAAGGAGCCCACCCACCACTTTAATCATACTCTGGATTTTGTCCTGACAGATGTCATAGTAACTGTAGACCCTGAAAGCCTGCTCCTGTCTGATAATTTCTTAGTAACATTTACATTTACTTTAATGGATTACACAGCAGTGGGGAACAAGTTTTATTACAGTAGATGCCTTCCTGAAAGTGTTGTAACTAAGTCTGATATAATTCAATCATCATTATGTTCTTCAGTGCCATGTGCCAACACAGTGCAGAGCAGCTACCTATACTATGCTCCCAGTGAGGTAGATAATCTCGTCAATAGTTGTGCATCCTCACTGCGTACGACTTTGGATACTGTGGCTCCTCTGAAAAGGAAAGCCACAAATCAGAAGTGCCTGACTCTGTGGTATAATTCACAAACACACAGCTTAAAGCAGATAACTTGTAAGCTGGAGAGGGAATGGCGTCTCACTAAATTAGAAGATGCTCATTTAGCCTGGAGAAAGAGTTTGTTGCTCTATTAAAAAAAGCCCTCCGTAAAGCTAGGACATCTTACTATTCATCATTAATTGAAGAAAATAAGAACAAGCCCAGGTTTGTTTTCAGCACTGTAGCCAGGCTGACAAAGAGTCAGAGCTCTGTAGAGCTGAGTATTCTTTTCACTTTAACTAGCAGCAACTTCATGTATTTCTTTACAAATAAAATTTTAGACATCCATCCAGCCATTCTCTTCTGCTTATCCAGGACCGGGTCGTGGGGGCAGGAGTCTAAGCAGAGAAGCCCAGGCTCCCCTCTCCTCAGCCACCTCCTCCAGTTCATCCAGAGGGACCCCAAGGTGTTCTCAGGCCAGCCGAGAGATATAATCTCCCCAGCGTGTTCTTGTTCTGCCATGGTCCTCCCAGTGGGACCTGCCCAGAACACCTCACCCATGAGGCAGCCAGGAGGCATCCTAATCAGATGCCCAAGCCACCTCTACTGGCTCCTTTCGATGTGGAGGAGCAGCGGCTCTACTCTGAGCCCCTCCCAGGTGGTGGCAGTCCTCACCTTATCTCTAAGGGAGAGACCAGCCACCCTTCAAAGGAAACTCGTTTCTGCCGCTTGTATTTGCAATCTTATACTTTTGGTCACTACCCAAAGCTCGTGACCATAGGTGAGGGTAGTAACACAGATCGACCGGTAAATCGAGATCTTCGCTTTTACACTAAGCTCCCTCTTCACCACGACAGACCGGTGCAGCGTCTGCATCACTGCAGAAGCAGACCCGATCCGTCTGTCGGTCTCCCGTTCCCTTCTCCTGTCACTCGTGAACAAGACCCCGAGATACTTGAAGTCCTCCATTTGGGGCAAGAACTTGTCCCTGAGCTGGAGAGGGCACTCCACCCTTTTATGGCTTTTAGAGGTGCTGATTCTCATGCCAGCTGCTTCACATTCTGTCACACCAAAGAAGAAGCCTTCCGCCACCTGCCTAGAATTGGTGACAAAGGGCAGCTCTTGTGTAGTCCAACACCCGCAGGAAACAAATCCGACTTATTACCGGCTATACGGACCAAGCTCTCACTGCGGTTGTACAGAGACTGAATGGCCCGCAACAATGGGCCAGACACCCCATACTCCCACAGTACCTCCCACAGGATATCCTGAGGGACACGGTTGAATGCCCTCTCCAAGTCCACAAAGCACATGTAGACTGGTTGGGCAAACTCCCACGGACACTCAAATATCCTTGAAAGCTGGTCCAGCGTTCAGTGACAAGAATGAAAACCGCATTGTTCCTCCTGGATCCGAGGGTCGACTAACGAGTGGATCCTCCTTTCCAGCACCCTGAAATAGACCTTACCTGGGCAGCTGAGGAGTGTAATCCCTTGAAAGTTGGAACACACCCTCCGGTCTCTCTTCTTAAAGATGGGGACCACCACCCCGGTCTGCCAACGCAATGGCATTGTCCACAGATCTCCACGCAATGTTGCAGAGGCGTGTCAACCAAGACAGCCCTACAACATCCAGAGCCTTCAGGAACTCAGGGCGAATCTCGTCCACCCCAGGATCCCTGCCACCAAGGAGTTGTTTAACAGCCTGAGGGACCTCACCCCCAGTGATGGGCAATTCATCTCCCTCGTCCCCAGACTCTGTTTCCACTACAGAAGGTATGTCAGCGGGATTTACGAGGTCCTCTTTGTATTCCTTCCACCGTCCGACAATTGCCTCAGTTGAAGTCAGTAGCACCCCATCCGCACTATAAACTGTGTGAGTGGAGCACTGCTTTCCCCTCCTGAGTCGCCTGATGGTTTGCCAGAATCACTTTGATGCCGTCCGAAAGTCTTTTTCCATGGCCTCACTGAACTCCTCCCACAACAGAGTCTTTGCTTTGGCCACTGCCCGAGCTGCATTCAGCTTGACCTGCTGATACCTGTCAGCTGGCTCTGGAGTCCCACAGGCTAACCAAGCCCGATAGGACTCCTTCTTCAGCTTGATAGCTGACAAAGAGTAAGATATAAATTTGGCATGGGAGACCCTACCAGGGGGGAAAAGCCCCCAGGCAACATAGCTCTTGGGATCATGGGACACACAAACCCCACCACCACCACGATAAGGTGGTGATTCATGGAGGAGAAAACAATTTTCTGGTTTAGATTTTTTTTTCTGTAATGTCTAAATTTTAGACAGAGAAAAAATTATTAAAAACCATCTCAAAGATTTATCTTCATGTTTGGCTGCTTTCAGCACTGCTATTTGTTTAGACTCTTTCGCACCAGTTGATGCTTCAGTCTTAAATATGATCAATCTGTCTTTATTAGTTGGCTATGTACCACGGGCTTTTAAGGTGGCTGTAATTAAACCATTACGTAAAAAGCCATCACTGACCCAGCTGTCTTAGCTATTATAGGCCAATCTCCAACCTTCCTTTTCTCTCAAAGATTCTTGAAAGAGTAGTTGTAAAACAGCTAACTGATCATCTGCAGAGGAACAGTTTATTTGAAGAGTTTCAGTCAGGTTTCAGAATTCATCACAGTACAGAAACAGCATTAGTGAAGGTTCTTAGGGCCTCTGATAGTGGTGTCACCAACAGTGGATTCACAGTGTATATTCAACCGGCAAGATTTTTATGAACAAGGATCACACTGTTCTGGATCATGGATTGAGGAGTTTAGCATGTTTCTCATAACAGAATATCGCTGAGAAAACATTTTATTTCATTGCATGTTTTTATACAAAAGTATTGTTTTGACAGAATAGCAGCAGAGCTCACTGTTCCACTGAAACAAGAGAAAAAGAGAACAAACATCCAAGTTAGTGAAACAGTTGCTAAGATGGAGACATTCTACAAGAAGCAACTTGAGGACATGAGTTAAATATGGTTCTGTAGTCATTTTGCAATATGGAATGAAATAATGCACAGCAATAGCTGCCCAATAACATGCCTAAAGCACCTTGCTACAAAGTCAGTTGATGATATTTGTTAGATAATAACCAAAACTTTTCAATTTTTTTCCTCACTTCAGAGCCGCTCTGAGTAAAAAAGAGGAAGAACTAAAATCCTTCAAAGACAGGTATTCAGACAATTCAAACAAAAAATTTGGGATTCTTGAACTGAGCTCTGCTTCAACAATCTCTTTCTGCTTGTTGAATAGAGTGGCAGCAGAGGTGGCTGTTTCAATAAAGACAGGAGACAGTGAACGCATCAACAGCCCAGTCAGCAAAAGCAAACTGACTGAGCGGTATCACCAACTGAAACTGCTACAGTGGCCTAAAATTAAAGATCATCTGAAATCCAATAAAGTGACTCCAGAGTTTACAAAGACTCTGATTCAGGTACAGCACAGACTGTTACTGTGACTTGTTTTTGTTTTTATTTTTATTTTTAAACATATATTTAATTAACATTAAGTGATCTTCATAGAAACAATTTACAGATGCAACAGAAGAAATGCGGGGAAAAAAGAAGCAGATAGAAGAAGTGTTTAGCCTGATTGAGTCCAACAGTGGACTGACCCCCCAAAAGGTGCTGAACTGGAATACTGTTGTCTAAAACTAGGACAATAAAGTTTGGGTTTCTTTACCTTTGTAAGCACTATTTCCCTTATTCCAGGTTAAACAGTACCTTCAATTAGCAAACCAGAATCTTCAGATGTCCCTTTATTGCAGAAGCAAAGATGATCTGAAGGTATGTCTGATACAACTTTGAACTTTTTAAATCAAACTGCAAGTTTATGTTTGTTTTTTTGTTTGTTTTTTTAAATAAAATAGAGCAACTAAACAAGGTTCTATATAAATAAGAATTTATCCCCTTCAGGCTCCTGTCCTCAAACATGAAGCTCAGTACTCCCAGGATGTTATGAAGGAGTTGAAACTTCTGGCCTCTGAATGTTACTGGTTGGGTTGCTTGATGGCTCTGACCAACCCTCCTCTTCAGCTAGACTGGCAGAATCATATTCCAGGGATGGACCCTTGGGACATTTTGCCTAGAGATATAAAGTCTTCTTACACAATGTAAAGGAAGCAAAAATAGCAACAAAGAGACAATCTCTTATTTTTAATAGGTGGGTTTTTCAGGATTCATATTTTACTGCCCAAAACTCTTTGGAGTACATGCTAATGCTTGGTATCTTTGTAAATATGACACTTTTCATTTTTGAAGTCAAAAATGCTTTAACTGTAATGAGTATGTAGCTATTAAGTTTGGAACACAGAAAAATTTGACAATTTTTACCTCACTTAGATTTTTCATGTTTATTTTTATGTAACTACACACTGAGTGTTGAAGGTATGGATTGGACAATTAAACTGAAACTGTAGAATGAAGTCTTGTCTACTTTTATTTCAAATTTTATCAAAATAACACAAAACCGTACTGTTTTGGACAGGTTTTTGTGTGTTGATATCCAGGTGTTGTCCAATTGGTGGCATTTGGAGACTCGAAGTGGCACCAGTGAGATAAAAGGACCACTCAAATAACACATCCTAGATCTGAATGAATGAAATATTCTCATTGAATACTTTGTTCTGTACAAAGTACAGAACAGAACAATACTTTGTTCTGTACAAAGTACAGAACAAAGTATTGAACAAAATCACGCAAAAATCATCAATGGAAATCAAATTTATTAACCAATGGACGCCTGGATTTGGAGTCACACACAAAATTAAAGTGAAAAAACACACTACAGGCTGATCCAACCTTGATTTAATGTCCTTAAAAAAAGTCAAAATGAGGCTCAGTATTGTGTGTGGCCTCCACGTGCCTGTATGACCTCCCTACAATGCCTGGGCATGCTCCTGATGAGGTGGCTGATGGTTTCATCCATTTTCGATGTAGAAAGATAGCTGAAGTGACTGATGTGAGTGATCACTCACCCTCTCTGAAGACCTATAGACTGCAAGGTCAGTGGCAATTTCCTTCGAAAGTCCTGGTCCAGGATTCAGATGTATGACACCAGATAGCAGGAGTATAACCAGCAGCAATCTAGGTATCTTGTGAGACGGAGCGGCTGTGCACCGTTGTTGTTCTTTTCTCACCGCAGCCCATCCACATTGCAGAATCGTGGGAGTAAATTGTATAGTATCCAAGCAAATTGTAATGAAACATTCCACTGCATGTATTCAGTGAATGTTTACCAAGTGATCTGACATTTGTTAGAATTTTCATGTGATGATTTCTCCAGCTCTTGTGGCACAGGTGATCAGCATTAACTGCTCTAAATATGCAAACATTCACAGATAGTGCCACAATAACAAGTATGAGTGACACACCGATATCAGTCCAAGTCTTGCCATTATCAAAACTTCTAAGATATATTTTTAAATAATATCTAAAATTCAAAACACTGTATAATCGCATATAGGATAGGTAACTTATTAGATACACTGCTCAAAAAAATAAAGGGAACACTCAAATAACACATTGTAGATCTGAATGAATGAAATATTCTCATTGAATACTTTGTTCTGTGCAAAGTTGAATGTGCTGACAACAAAATCACACAAAAATCATCAATGGAAACACAAGGGAGGGAGACATAGGAAAAAACACAGGGAAGACCAAACTCTAAAGCTACAAACACCACACACACGAAAACAATGGGAAGGGAACTAAACATTAAAATGGGTAAAGACAAAGGAAAGTCAAGAACACAGGAAAACAGAATGAAAAGCACTAACTGAACTCAAAGCTGGGATGCAAAACTACAACAAACTGAGAATCTAAACAGTGAGAAAAACCTAGAAACACAACCTGAACAATGCAGCAAATCAGAACGTCACATAAAGAACTCAATACACTAGACCACCGGCCTAGGACCATGACACTATATGCGTGTGTGTGTGTATATCCCAGATAGCAAAATGACTCTACCTCCGATCCATCCCGGATGTGCCACTGACTCTGTAACAGACCCACAAAACCGGTCCAGATCGAAGTCCACTTGCACAACACCAGATCTGGAATGGATCAGAATTACAAATCAGGAAAAACACAGGACTTGACCCAAAATGGCTCCAGTCATTTCCAAGCTCATCTGGAACAGATTTGTTTTGGGTCCATAGCATGTCATCTGGCCCGGAGCCATTTTGTGTTCATTCACAAATGTGGCTCTGTGGTTTGTTGTCAGCTGTCTGGACGGCTAACAACAAGAGCTGGTTATAAGCTAACATCATGCTAGCTATCTTTGGACCTGAATGTCCTAAAATCCCACTTCCTGACCTTTCTTTCTGATCACATTATCACTTCGTATGAGTTCATTCTCAGTGTTGCAGGTCAGTGATTGTTCTGTCCTCAATACATGTGCTGTATATATCTCTGGACAGACAGATAAACTCTTTTCTACTTCAAGACTCTGAAGACGTTGTCAGCTTGTCCACAGGTTTATTGAAGACTCAGAAAAGTGTGAAACCAAGATGCAATCACCACGCCTAAGATGAAAGGCAGATGTTACGCGATACTCTTACATGTGGTATCACAACACCATGTTTCTTCCGTAGCCATGCTCTCACTTCCTGAGTTAGGTCACATGACCGGAAGCTCCGTAGCTCTCTTAAAGCAACAGTACAAAACTGAACTCAATACATCATGCACTAACGTATTCCGTTAATCGTGTAACAGAACAGTGATGATGGCTTAACTTCAAACACAGTGTCACTTACAGAGGCTAACAGCAGTATAAACACCAGGGCTCATTGACAGAAAGAGGACAGGATGTCCCCAGCAGCTCACCTCAGTATTACTGACACTGGTGGAAGTTTCTCAGTGGCACTTTGACAGCTGCAGAAACTTGGCCATTTTTAGTTAAATGTTAAAGCGTAAAGTGGGCTCGTATTAATAGTAACTCCACGATCTTATCACCGCTTGTTGGCAACACACCCCACCACATTGAAAACTCTACAGATTTTACAAACAAGGTCCAGAATCTTGTACTGAATCCAGATGAAACCATGGTGTCCTTTGATGTGGTTTCACTTTTCACTTGTATACCCAAAACTGAGGCAGTGGAGACCGTCAAAAGACGACTACAGGAAGACGACTCCTACAAGAAGACGACCAGCTTTACCCCAGATCAGATTTGTGCACTTTTAGACCTCTGCCTTACCACAACATATTTCAAATGCAATGATGGATTCTACAGACAGAACCATGGATGTGCCATGGGCCCCCCAGTGTCTTGCATTGTAGCCAACCTTTACATGGAAGAAGTGGAAAGTAAAGCTCTTGGTTATTTCAAAGTGGTGGCACCTAGCCACTGGTACAGATATGTGGATGACACCTGGATCAAAATTAAAACCCAAGAAGTAGAAGCCTTCACTCATCACATTAACTAAGTGGATACATACGTTTTACCAGGGAGGACACCAGAGATAACAAGTTACCATTCCTGGACTGTGCAGTGCTGATCGAGGAAGATGGAAGCCTCAACATTGAAGTTTACCGGAAGCCCACACACACAGACCAGTATTTTCTCTTTGACTCCCACCACCCTCTGGAACACAAACTTGGGGTGATCTGGACCCTACAACACTGGGCAGAAAGTGTTCCCTCTAAGGCAGAAGGGAAACAAAAGGAAAACACACACATTAAGAAAGCCCTCAAAACATGTGGTTACCCCAACTGGGCCTTCATGAAATCAGCTAAGATGCACAGGAATGAAGCCCAAACACAAACTACAGAGAATAACGACAAGAGGAACAACATTGTCATCCCATATGTGTCAGGCTTGTCAGAGAAACTCAGAAGAATTTTCTCCAAGCATGACATCTCAGTATACTTCAAACCAAGTCACACCCTAAGGCAAAAACTGGTTCATCCCAAGGACAAACCCCCCAAACACAAGATCAGCAATGTAGTGTATGCTCTCCAGTGCAATGAAGAGTGCTTGGACATCTGCATTGGAGAAACCAAACAGCCTCTTCACAAACGAATGGCACAACATAAAAGAGCCACCTCGACAGGACAAGACTCAGCTGTACATCTACATCTGAAGGAGAAAGGGCACTCTTTTGAGGATGCCAATGTTCACATTTTGGACAGGGAAGACAGATGGTTTGAAAGAGGAGTGAAAGAACCCATCTATGTCCACTGTGAACAGCCATCATTGAACAGAGGAGGTGGATTACGTCACCAACTTTCCCCCGCTTACAGTGCTGTCCTGAGCTCCCTTCCCAGACGTCTCAACCCCCATTCACAGCTTTGTTCCAGTGACCTCAATAGGCCACATGAAACAATAGAGCGAAGTCTTAAATTGGTTTCAACTGAAACCACTGATTGAAATGACCCACGCCTCCCTTCACACCTGGGCACATGTGTGTACGCACATGAACAATAGAAGATCATAACCACCTCCAGGGGACTACGCCCACAGGGGTTTAAATACCTGGGTCTCTCCACCATTTAGTTGAGAACTGAAGAAGCCTTTCGGATGAGAGGTGAAACGCCTTCAAGAAACAAAAAGAAGTCCAGTCGCCTTTTTTCAAGCTCCAGAGATACTATGACCTGGATGACTGAGAATCTACACAGACAAACCACAATAGTGTGATTACCACCAGATTGTGGTTATAGTGATCGTTCTGGTGGCTACAGCTGATATAAGGAAAAAATAACAGCTGACATTCTTTGCACAGCGAGTAAAACCACACAGACAATGGAGGCATGGAAAAAACTTGTCAGCGATGATCCACTCGCGTTGAATCATGCGTGTACATTGTGAACTTTCCCTACACTGTGGTAGATTGTAAATTGCAGTGAAATGATAAAGCAGCGATGTAGCCGGTGCAGAGTCCGCGGGGGGCTCCTGTTTGCTAAATGCAGTGACAGCAGAGCTCCGAAAGTGAAGCGGTGAAATCCTCAGCCCGACTAGAGGGCGTCTCAAACCGGCGGTGCCTTGCGATCAACCGCTAGCTAGAACACTACAGACACACACACACACACACACACACACACACAAACGCACCATCCGCATCCTCTCAAAACTGTGTTCATGTGTTTCTATGACATAACTTACCGACTGTCTTTAAACGGGGACAGGAGGAGGGGAGGTGAGGGAGCGCAGGGGCGCCTAATCAGCACCGCGCCTCTGTTACTGATCATGTCATATGCACAGCTGTTAAATACAGAAAATGCAACTAGAAAAATATTTTCCTACATCGTTTTGGCGCCCACCTCTTGAGCTGCGCCCCTATGCATTGCATATACTGCATACCCCCTTTTTGCGCCACTGCCTCTCAGAAGTCCAATAATCCGAATTTGGTTCTACTCCTCCATGCAGAACAGAGACTCCAACACTCCTCCAGATGTAATCCATTTCGATTCAGCTCTACTGAGTCTGATTGAGTTCGTACTGTTTCTGCATCCCTCATAGGCAGCCTTACTAGGGCCTGAACAGCTTCCCGGATACCAGGTATCCCCAGGTCCAATTAGGGAAAAGAAATCCTGGCATCAATATATATGCCACGTCCACACAGTGCAGCCAGGAACGTTATCTTCCATCCTCACAGGAATACATAATATAGCCAGCCGGGTATGTAGCCGGGCCAGAGGAAAGAGGGTTCCCCTTCTCCCAATCTCCTCGTGATGAGAATTTGGCCATCAGTAGTGTTGAGAGGCCAGCTTACCAGATCCATAATTTAAATTCCATTTCGGGGATGTGTGAAGAGATGCTCTAAGCAGCGAAGCAGCAAAAAAGCAGGGGTAGATAGGGAAGGCTGGGGAGAAGAGAAAAATGCGTCCGTCTCCACCGAAAGCAGGAAGAAAAAAAATAAATAAATTTGCACCCCTCAGACCTTTTCTAATAACTCAGAGGTTTTAGATGGTATCAACTTCAGATTTGGTTTGTTTAATCTACACCCCCAAGGGGAATCTACATTTAAAAAAGGGTGAGTTTTTGCCAAGGGGCATGGTCATTATCCCCCTGTGAATTTTGATCATTCGCCATGAAATTTTGAATAGCTCTCATTCATACCTGCATAATCCAATCTGGATCAAACTTTCTCAGTAGGATGAGCATCTGGCCCTGTACACATTCATATGGCAATATTTTATAACAATCGCAGCTCCACCTAGTGGGAGCAGGAAATGTCATGTTTTACACTTTGAGGTCCAGCGCCAAGGTGGTTGAGCAGAACCATCTCAGATTTCCCCTGGAAAGCCTTAAGGAGTTGGGCTTACACTGTTTTCAATACTGTGAGTTTTTGACCAAGGGCATGACCCTGAAGGGATGGCAAAGTTTGATGCTTCACCATGAAGCCAAAAAGGGCTGTAACTCAAAGCCACATTTCCCAATCTGCCTCAAACTTCAGTGGTTTGATAAGCCTCCTGCCCTGAACACATTGATATGCATAAAGTCCTTAAATGTTAGAGTCCCACCTAGTGGGACCTGGAAATATCATAAAATAGCAGGTTTTTTGAGCAGCCCCGGAGCTACATTTTATCTACATATCAGAAATGTAACATCATGTAACATCCTAAGACATACAAAAAAGTCTCTTGGACCCATACCCAAAATCCTACAGGAAGTCAGCCATCTTCAATTGAAGGTGTCAATTTTTGCCATTTTCAGGCCTGTTATTTCAATCAACTCCTCCTAGGGCATTCCACCCAGTGAGACCGAATTGGCTCCAGATCATCTAGACAAGTAGTCCATCAAAAATTGTGCAAGGTTTTACAAAATATTAAACGGCCTTGTCACACCAGCTCTTTGAATTTGGCCTTCGTTTTCTCCCTCGCCACCAAAATTGTTTGTGCACTTGTTCACACATTCTTTGCCCGATCAGCCTGAAAATTTAATCAATCGTGTACACACCTAGGCTGATCCCATAACTACAGAAGCAAAACTGTAGGTACAATAGCGCCCCCTACAGAATCAAATGAAAATTTGTATGACCGTCCACAGAATTAGTTTCTCTGAAATGTATGAAAATATGTATCAAAATTCCTGACATAATTCTGATCACTTTGATAAGCCTCCTGCCCTGAACACAATGATATGCATAAAGTCCATAAATGTTAGATCGCCAACTAGTGGGACCTAGAAATATCATAAAATACCATGTTTTTGGCATAGCTGCGGGGCTACATTTTATCTACATATCAGAAATGTAACATCATGTAACATCCTAAGACATACAAAAAAGTCTCTTAGACCCATACCCGAAAATCTACAGGAAGTCAGCCATCTTCAATTGAAGGTGTCAATTTTGGTCATTTTCAGGCCTTTTATTTGACTCAACTCCATTTGACCCAGTGAGACCAAAATAGCTCCAGATCATCTACACAAGTAGCCCATCAAAAATTGTGCAAGGTTTTACAAAATATTTAATGGCCTTGTCACACCAGCCCTTTGAATTTGGCCTTCATTTTTCTCCCTCGCCACAAAATTGTTTGTGCACTCGTCTGCACATGCTTTGCCCAATCAGCCTAAAAATGTAATCACTCATAATCAGACCCAGGCTGATCCGATAACTACTGATTCAAGGCTATAGGTGCAAGAGCACCTCCTACAGAAGAAAATTAAAATTTGTATAGCATCCACAAAATTAGTTTCTTTGAAATGCATGAAAATTTGTTTCACCATTCTTGATATCAACCTGATCAAAAAGGTCAATCAGACCCTTGCCCTATTTTGCACGCTGCAGCCCCGACCACACCCTAAATACTTCTTTGGCCTTATATGGAGAGCAAAAAGTTTAGTTTCCCAGAAATGTATGAAATTGGTTACAGACAGTCTTGACATCATCCTGATCAAAAAAGTCAATCAGACCCATGCCCTATTTTGCATGCTGGAGCCCTGACCACACCCCAACAATTGCCTTGGGTTTATATGGAGAGCAAAAGACTTTTTTTCCCATAAATGAAGGAAACTTGTTACAGACCTTCTCTACACCATCACAATCAAAAAACCCTCTGAGTGCACCATGGGTCGACGTGCGCCACAGGTGCGAGGGCCCCATCATCACCGCTTGCGGTTTTAATTAGTTTTCTTTTGTGTAGATCTTCAGCATGTTATGGTGTTGAGCTTAGTCTGGGTTTTGTATCCTGTTATTGTCTTCCTGCATCTCAGTGTTTCAGTGTTTGTTAGTTCCTGGCCTCTTGTCTATTCTACTACACATGTTGTGTTTAGGCTGCATTTGTGTCTGGTTTGTTTACTTCCTGTTTTAGTGTGACAGTCCTGTGTGTTGAGTTTTGCTTCCTGTGTATTCATTAGTATGATTTTGTCCACCTGTTCTCCCCAGCTGTTTCCTGTTATCTCTCGTCATTCCCTGTGTGTGTATATATGAAGGTGTGTTTTTGTTGTGGTTACACTGCTCAGTTTTTTTGCTCCTTGTTTTCTGTTTAATTTGGAATTTCTTCAAATAAACCATCATGTACATTCAGTCTTGTTTTGGAATTCTGCTTTTGGGTCCACCCTGCTTGCCACACTGCTCACACATGGTAAATAATGTTGAAATTCATTTCAGTTCAATTTGATTTATACATCACAAATTCAGAACAGTTGCCTCAAGGTGTTTCATATTTTAAGTTAAAGTCCCTATAATATTAGAAAGAAAACTCAACAATCACAAGCCAATCACCATGACAAGATAGGAAAACTACAGAGAGCAGAAACAGGACAAAGAAAAACTATAGGAGAGAAAGCCAGAGACTAATTTTTGTGATTACATGTAGTATATAACAGGTTGACAGCAGAAACACTCTGCATTATGGGACACCCCCTCCCCCAGCAGCCTATTGAAGCATTACTAAGGGATGGTTCAGGGTTCCTTGATCCAGCCCTAACTATGAGCTTTATCAAAAATAAGTTTTAAGCTTAACATTAAAAATGAAGAGGGTGTCTACTGTAGAGGGGCCTGAAAGCTGAAGGCTCCTCCCATTCTACTCTTAAGTATCCTAGGAACCACAGTCTGAGAGTGAAGTGCTGTAATGGGGTGATATGGTACTATGAGGTATGACTCTTTGAACCATTTGCATGCCACTGCTGGTGCCAGTGTTTGAACCATTCAGCGTTTTTTCCACCACGAACGCACTTGGTGCATGGCCGAGAAACAGGATCACCTCGGGCACCGCAAGGTCTCAAACCAAGAACATGTGATGAAAGCAGCAGAAGGGCATGACTCTGCCATCTCAATGTAAAGTTTTCTGCCGCTATTTCACTGCATGGTGTGTATTATGGAGAAAAGCAATGCAATTTTCACAGCTGTGAATTAGGTTGGGCTCTAAGGCTGAACTTACTGCTTTGTATCAGTTCATATCACAGATAAAAGGACACAAAGTGCGTACTTGTCGTCTTGCTCTAATCGCTGTCAGTGTTTACCTCTGTGCTGCACACAGATGCTCCAGTAGTTTTGTTTGGTAAAAGTTGAAGTACTAGTTCAACTTCTTTACTTAAGTAAAAGTCAAAAAGTACAGGCTCTGAAATGTAAAAGTAAGAAAGTAAAAGCAGCAGGTTGTATAAATGTTGGATTCAGTGAATGAATCTCAGCAACAGCAGCTTTGATTCAAACTCATCTCTGCTGCACTGATGTAACCTGTAACTCTGACCATGAACATCTGACCATCGAACCTCTCTTCTTCCTCACCTGTCCTCTTTCATACATTTGTGAGTGAACGTCTCTCTCTCTTTTCTCTCCCTGGAAATACAGCAGCTC
This sequence comes from Archocentrus centrarchus, assembly GCF_007364275.1. Taxonomy (NCBI): domain Eukaryota; kingdom Metazoa; phylum Chordata; class Actinopteri; order Cichliformes; family Cichlidae; genus Archocentrus; species Archocentrus centrarchus. The sequence continues at coordinate 263,211 of NW_022060301.1, forward strand.
TTCTTTTAGCTAGCAGACACACTGTGTCACTGTGTGTGTTTCCCAATATTTATTGAGCATTTAGTAATTTGGCATTCAAAATTACCTGCCACAACTTCCGGTGTGATGGTGTAGCGAGAAAGTCATGTTCAGTGATCGCTCCCCAAAATATTAGCAAATACCCCACTATAAACTTGAAAAAAAAACAAAAAAAAAAACAAGGATAAGTAAATTATAAACACAGACATGGCATGCTCTAATCTCTGTAATAAAATGTTATGGTCAACAGTATCAAAGCTGCACTGAGGTCTAACAGGACAAGAACAGAGATGAGTCCACTGTCAGAGGCTGTAAGAAGAACATTTGTAACCTTCACTAATGCTGTTTCTGTACTGTGCACAGCATGGTCTTGTTACCAGAATCAGAATCAGAATCTGAATACTTTATTGATCCCAGAGGGGAATTTCTATTGTTATAGCTGCAGCCATTACATTTAAATGAATAAAACCAAAAACAAAATGACATACACTAAAGGCATAAAAATATAAAGACTAAGGAGATAATTTGGCTATATACACATCTAAATCTATACACATATAAAACTTGTGAGTGCAGTGTCTGTGACAGTAATACTTAACTATTTATGTCTGTTTTTGTACATAATAAAATAGGTGTCATATTATATATATATATATATATATATATATATATATATATATATACAGTTTTTTTTAAATGCATAAGTGTATGTACAATGTCCATCCATCCATCCATCCATCCATTTTCTTCCGCTTATCCGGGGCCGGGTCGCGGGGGCAGAAGCCTAAGCAGAGAAGCCCAGGCTTCCCTCTCCCCAGCCCCCTCCTCCAGCTCATCCGGAGGGACCCCAAGGCGTTCCCAGGCCAGCCGAGATACATAATCTCTCCAGCGTGTCCTGGGTCGACCACGGGGCCTCTTCCCGGTGGGACATGCCCGGAACACCTCACCCAGGAGGCGGCCAGGAGGCATCCTAATCAGATGCCCGAGCCACCTCAACTGGCTCCTTTCGATGTGGAGGAGCAGCGGCTCTACTCTTAGCCCCTCCCGGATGGCCGCACTCCTCACCTTATCTCTAAGGGAGAGGCCAGCCACCCTTTGAAGGAAACTCATTTCTGTCGCTTGTATTCGCGATCTTATTCTTTCGGTCACTACCCAAAGCTCGTGACCATAGGTGAGGGGAGGAACGTAGATCGACCGGTAAATCGAGAGCTTCGCTTTTACGCTAAGCTCCCTCTTCACCACGACGGACCGGTGCAGCATCCGCATCACTGCAGAAGCAGCCCCGATCCGCCTGTCGATCTCCCTTTCCCTTCTCCCATCACTCGTGAACAAGACCCCGAGATACTTAAACTCCTCCACTTGAGGCAAGAACTCGTTCCTGAGCCGGAGATGGCACTCCACCCTTTTCCGGCTGAGGACCATGGCCTCAGACTTAGAGGTGCTGATTCTCATGCCGGCCGCTTCACACTCGGCTGCGAACCGTTCCACTGCGAGCTGGAGGCCCCCCCCTGATGAAGCCAACAGAACCGCATCATCTGCAAAAAGCAGAGATGAGACTCTGAGGCCACCAAGGAAGGAGCCTTCCGCCACCTGGCTACGCCTAGAAATTATGTCCATAAAAATTATGAACAGAATCGGTGACAAAGGGCAGCCCTGACGGAGTCCAACACCCACAGGAAACAAATCCGACTTATTACCGGCTATACGGACCAAGCTCTCACTGTGGTTGTACAAGGACTGAATGGCCCGCAACAATGGGCCAGCCACCCCATACTCCCGCAGAACCTCCCAAAGAACACCCCGAGGAACACGGTCGAATGCCTTCTCCAAGTCCACAAAGCACATGTAGACTGGTTGGGCAAACTCCCACGCACACTCGAATATCCTTGAGAGGATAAAGAGCTGGTCCAGCGTTCCACGACCAGGACGAAAACCGCATTGTTCCTCCTAAATCCGAGGTTCGACTAACAGACGCACCCTCCTTTCCAGCACCCTGGCATAGACCTTACCGGGGAGGCTGAGGCGTGTGATCCCCCGAAAGTTGGAGCACACCCTCCGGTCTCCCTTCTTAAAGATGGGGACCACCACCCCGGTCTGCCATTCCAATGGCACTGCCCCTAATCTCCACGCGATGTTGCAGAGGCGTGTCAACCAAGACAGCCCTACAACATCCAGAGCCTTCAGGAACTCAGGGCGAATCTCGTCCACCCCAGGGGCTCTGCCACCAAGGAGTTGTTTAACTACCTCAGTGACCTCACCCCCAGTGATGGTCAAGTCATCCCCTGCTTCCACTACAGAAGGCGTGTCAGTGGGATTCAGAAGGTCCTCGAAGTATTCCTTCCACCGTCCGACTATAGCCTCAGTTGAAGTCAGCAGCACCCCCCCCCCCCCGCACTATAAACAGTGTGAGTGAAGCACTGCTTTCCCCTCCTGAGTCGCCTGACGGTTTGCCAGAATCGCTTCGATGCCGTCCGAAAGTCTTTTTCCATAGCCTCACCGAACTCCTCCCACACCCGAGTTTTTGCTTTGGACACTACCCGAGCTGCATTCCGCTTGGCCTGTTGATACCTGTCAGCTGCCTCCGGAGTCCCAATCATGCCCCTCCAGGTCTCACTGTCATTGCCCACGTGAGCGTTGAAGTCTCCCAGCAAGACTATGGAGTCCCCAGATGGAGCACTCTCCAGCACCCCACCCAGCAACTCCAAAAAGGGTGGGTACCCTGAACTGTCATTCGGCGCATAAGCGCAAACAACAGTCAGGACCCGTTCCCCAGCCCGAAGGCGCAGGGAAACTACCCTCTCGTCCACCGGTGAAAACTCCGACGTACAGGCAGCAAGCCGGGGGGATACAAGAATACCCACCCCAGCTCGCCGCCTCTCACCGAGGGCAACTCCAGACTGGAACAGAGTCCAGCCCTTCTCCAGGAGACTGGTTCCAGAGCCCAGGCCATGCGTTGAGGTGAGCCCAACTATATCTAGCTGGTATCTCTCAACCTCACGCACTAGCTCAGGCTCCTTCCCCACCAGAGAGGTGACATTCCATGTCCCAATAGCCAGTTTCGATAGCCGGGGATCGGTCCGCCAGGGCCTCCGCCCTCGGCCACCGCCCAACACACACTGCACCCGACCCCTACGACACCTCCTGCGGGTGGTGGGCCTGCAGGAGGGCGGGCCCATGTAACCTCTTCGGGCTGCGCCCGGCCAAGCACCACGCCTGGCCACCAGACGCTCTCCCTCGAGCTCCCTCCCCAGGCCTGGCTCCAGGGTGGGGCCCCGGTAACCCTATCCCGGGCAGGGTAAACTGTTCCCTTGTTTTTTCATTCATAAGGGTCTTCTGAACCGCTCTTTGTCTGGACCCTCACCCAGGACCAGTTTGCCATGGGAGACCCTACCAGGGGGACAAGCCCCCAGACAACATAGCTCCTGGGATCACTGGGACACACAAACCCCTCCACCACGATAAGGTGGCGATTCACGGAGGAGAATGTATGTACAATGTATATGGAACAATTTTATGTACAATTGCAGGCACACATACCAAATGAATACTGATAAATGAATGACACTGGTGAACCACAGTGTCACCTATTAAGGGAGGAGTTATATAGTCTGATGGCCACATGTAGAAATGACCTCCTGTGGCACTCTGTGGTGCATTTTGGTGTAATGAGTCTTACACTGAATGTCCTCCTGTGTCCCATCACTGTGTTGTAGAGTGGGTGGGAGCCATTGTCCATAATGACCTGCAGCTTAGACAGCATCCTCCTCTCCGACACTGCCATAAGCGAATCCAGCTCCACTCCCACCACATCGCTGGCTTTGTGGTTACCTTCTCAGACTGCTGCCCCTAACCCTAACCCATATAAGATGTAGAAAATGATTATATCCATGGATGGGTATTTTGTTTAAATCTTCTTTATGTTAATGACAACAACTTAGACAAATGGTAGCCTACCCAAGATAATGCTCTGTGTAGATGTTTACATTTTTTTCAAGAATTCCAAAGTTATATAAGACAATGCACACTCAAATAAAACTTTTCACTGTTGTACTTGATCAAATGTCAGACTAACCACACCTGCAACTTTGAATCAGGAGACAAAGTTCACAAATACCTGAAGAACAGGAAAGTACTTTGTTCCCGTCACAGTGGTTTGTGAAATGACTCACTTATCTCTTTGAAGCCAATTGTTCACTTTGCCAAGTTTCTCTTTTAATTTACAGTTTGTACTTTAAAATGAAGCATGTCAGACAAGAATGAGGATGTTCTGTGATGCCTTTTATACCTTACCTGAGTTGTCAGTCCCAGTTGTTAATGGAATGTGTAAGGCCAGTGTTTTGTGTTCTTTTGGTTATGTTTTGTTATATCTCTGATTATGTTTATTAGTTTTTCTTTCATAGATCTTCAGCATGTTGTGTGCCAAGGGCCAAGCGGGCATCAAAGCTTGACAGCTTGTTATTTATGGACTCCAAAATGCCCACAATATTGGTGGTAGGTGGTGATGCTGTCTCTGGGGAATCTTCAGGGAGGCTTCTTTTTGTGGACGGAGTTCCCTTGCAGGTGGAGGGAGTCGGGGTCTTGTCAGATTTCCCCATAACGTCTCGCTCAAAACACCCGCCGATATAACACAGCAGACTGTCCAATTCCTCTTCACCGTCCTCCAGACTGCTGAAAATGATTTAAGTTAAGCTAAGAAACTACCTATATTTGTTAGTTTTAAGACTGTCTAGTTATAAATTGGCTAAAAAAAAAGCTAATCACTCAGACCTTTGTAGATAGAGTCATGACGCCATAGACGATACTACCGAGATTCACAAAGTCTTGCGTAACTACAGCATACGCCCCCCCCTTCACTGTTTTCCTGACTGACCACACTGCACTGTCTATGTGCATGTTTCTAATTTTAGAAATATTGCACAAATGCAAAAAAGTGGTCCTACATATTTGTTTAATATGTGCAGTGAAGGATAAATCCTGGTCAAAAATGACTTCAAGATTTCTCACAGTGTTACTGGAGGCCAAAGTAATGCCATCCAGAGTAAGTATCTGGTTTGACACCATGTTTCTAAGATTTTTGGGGCCGAGTACAAGAATTTCACGTCGCAGCAGATGATTGCCCCTCCCTGAGCCTGGTTCTGCTGGAGGTTTCTTCCTGGTAAAAGGGAATTTTAAGAATTTTAAAGCTGAGTATCATCTGCATAACAATGAAAATTGATGCAATGCTTTCTAATAATACTGCCTAAGGGAATAATGTAAATAGAAGTGGTCCTAGCACAGAACCCTGTGGAACACCATAATTAACCTTAGTGTGTGAAGAAGACTCCCCATTTACATGAACAAATTGGAGTCTATTAGATAAATATGATTCAAACCACTGCAGTGCAGTACCCTTAATACCCATAGCATGCTCTAATCACTGTATTAAAATATTATGGTCAATATTATGAAAAGCTGCACTGAGGTCCAACAGGACAAGCACAGAGAGTAGTCCAATGTCAGAGGCTCTAAGAAGATTATTTGCCAAGGAGGGTTTGCCCACAGCATTTCAAAGGCAAATGTATGCAAGATTAAAAGAAAACTTATTTACAAAAAGCTTTAAAATGTTCTTTTAATATTCTTAGAATCCTATTATTTTAATTTTTCAAGTCTAAAACAAATGTTTAAGTAGATGATAAGTACAAGAATTTTTAAAGCCGATCAAATAAATTAGATTTAAAGTGCGTACGGAAAGTATTCAGACCCCTTTAAATTTCTCACTCTTTGTTTCATTGCAGCCATTTTCTAAAATCAAAAACATTCATTTTATTTCTCATTAATGTACACTCAGCACCCCAAACATAAATGTAGAAATTTTTGCAAATTTATTAAAATACAAAAACTGAAATATCACATGGTCATAAGTATTCAGACCCTTTGCTGTGACACTCATATTTAACTCACATGCTGTCTGTTTCTTCTGATCCTCCTTGAGATGGTTCTACTCCTTCATTGGAGTCCAGCTCTGTTTACTTAAACTGATTGGACTTGATTAGGAAAGGCACACACTTGTCTATATAAGACCTCAAAGCTCACAGTGCATGTCAGAGCAAATGAGGATCATGAGGTTGAAGGAACTGTCCAGGGAGCTCAGAGACAGAATTGTGGCAAAGCACAGATCTGGCCAAGGTTACAAAAGAATTTGTGCAGCACTCAAGGTTCCTAAGAGCACAGTGGCCTCCATAATCCTTAAATGGAAGAAGTTTGGGACGACCAGAACTCCTCCGAGACCTGGCCGTCCAGTCAAACTGAGTAATCGTCGGAAAAGAGTGTTGTGAGAGAGGTAAAGAAGAACCCAAATATCACTGTGGCTGAGCTCCAGAGATGCAGTAGGGAGATGGGAGAAAGTCCCACAAAGTCAACTATCACTGCAGCCCTCCACCAGTCGGGGCTTTATGGCAGAGTGGCCCGACAGAAGCCTCTCCTCAGTGCAGACATATGAAAGCCTGCATAGAGTTTACCAAAAAACACATGAAGGACTCCCAGACTATGAGAAATAAGATTCTCTGGTCTGATGAGACGAAGAATGAACTTTTTGGTGTTAATTCTAAGCGGTATGTGTGAAGAAAACCTCTTCCAGAGTGCTCAGGACCTCAGACTGAGCCGAAGGTTCACCTTCCAACAAGACAATGACCCTAAGCACACAGCTAAAATAACAAAGGAGTGGCTTCATGACAACTCTGAGACCATTCTTGACTGGCCCAGCCAGAGCCCTGACCTAAACCCAACTGAGCATCTCTGGAGAGACCTGAAAATGGCCGTCCACCAACGTTCACCATCCAACCTGAGGAACTGGAGAGGATCTGCAAGGAAGAATGGCCGAGGATCCCCAAATCCAGGTGTGGAAAACTTGTTGCATCATTCCCAAGAAGACTCATGGCTGTACTAGCTCAAAAGGTGCTTCTACTCAATACTGAGCAAAGAGTCTGAATACTTATGACCATGTGATATTTCAGTTTTTCTTTTTTAATACATTTGCAAAAATTTCTACATTTCTGTTTTTTTTTTTTTTTTCCTGTAAAGATGGGGTGCTGAGTGTACATTAATGAGAAATAAAATGAACTTTTTTGATTTTAGGAAATGGCTGTAATGAAACAAAGAGTGAAAAATTTAAAGGGGTCTGAATACTTTCCATACCCACTGTAAATGAATTAGGTTTTAGAAGGATGTCACTTTGATACCACTAATCATGAGAGCAGTCGTATAATGTAATTTATTTTCAGTTAATTCAAAACTCATTTTCAGTAAGTCTGAACAATGTAACCATATAAGTTATAAAACTAAACAGTGTCACTTTCCATTCTTTAATACCAGGGCAGGTCTAACTATAAATAAAATGGCATATTATAATAAAATGATATGTCCGTAGATATTTTAATGTATACCACTTCTCTCACTGCTGCATTTGGTGCAAAACTATGTTATATTTATTTTAAATTGCATGTACATGTGCTTAGAGCTACAGTGACAAAACGTATTTAGTACTGATTTAAAACTGATCATCAAAACTTTCATCATCTCAGCCAAAAAGAAGAAATACAAAGCATGGTTGCTTTATTACATTGAGAGAAGGCCATGAATGGACCCATATGACCTTGTGCTGTAAATTGTTCATGACATTTTTAACCAACATTTTTCACAAGGTATATAAAAATAAATGAACAACAAAATGAAGAAAAGGAACAACACAAATTCGACACAAGTCGACAAAATTAACTATTTTGTCTCAAACCACACAGTTGAAAAGGGGTCCCCAAATCTTTTCCAATGATTTTTTCTTGTCTTTGAATGCACATTTATAAATAATATATACTACACTCAGAATTCAAGTGGAGGTTGGTCTAGTCATTGTTCTGCACAATTGTGAAACATGTGGTCTTTCAGCTTTTTTCCACCAAACTTTACCATTAGCTTTTTGTAATTGAAAAACATTCAGTTCAGTTTCCAAATCTGCCATCTTCATCTTCATGGCTGTTCTGCCATGGAAATCCATGCCATAAAGAATCTTGTTATTTTACCTGACATGTTGATGTCAAAGGAAGTTTGGAGCTCTACAGCTCTTGAGTTAGCATAGAGTTTTGCAGAGTTATGCACTTGACAACCCTGCTCCGTAACTTTATGTGGCGTGACACTTTGTGGCTGAGTTGCTGTGGCTCCTAATTACTTCTACTTTACAATAACACCACTCACAGGTGACCATAAAAACATTCAGTTCAATTTTCAATTCAGTTTTATTTATATAGCACCAAATCACAACACACAGTTGCCTGAAAGTAGGAAGAAATTTCACAAAATCACTTATTGCCACATTGGCATCCTATTATAACATTATGCTTGAATTTAAGTAAGCTCTTTGGATGACCCATTATCTATGTTTGTTAAGGCAGACAGCATGGCTAGGTGGTCTACTTCATGTACTGAATGGGACTGAATCAAAGACTAAGAATTGTGGCCCAATTCTTTAGTCAATAAAGTGCATTTGTCCATTATTGTCTTTCTCTGGAGAATACACAAAAGAAAACAGAAAAAGTGTGGTATAAGAACTCACATAAAGAGCAGATGTGAACCTATTATAGAATGAACCCTAATAGTGTAAGAACTAACTGGTAATTTTTAAGGTTATGTTGTATGTTCAAATTGTAAATACAGCTGCTGGTGAATGCATGAGCTACACAATGTGACACTGTGATATTTTGACTTTTTAAATCCAGAAACATGGAGAAAGAAGAATGACGTATCTTAAATGTTCCTCAGAAGAAATGACAGAGAATGCTGCTGCATAGATGCCATTGAAACATCCTCATGCTGTGGTCATAAAGTCAATCTTTGCTGATCCTTTTGTTCCTGAACTTAAGTCAGTGCCTATGGCTGTTATCTCTGTAGAGCCAAATTTGATTTCCAATTTAACTTTACGGTTTACGCCTCTTGTAGTGTCAGGCATCTTAACATGAAAAGATGCCACTTTGTACACACCAGGCTCATCTACATAAGATGGGTTTTTTTTTTTTGAGCAATAAAACGTCAAGCTTGCAGTTGTCAAAAATGCTTCTGCAGCATATAAGAAGTGCTCCCTGGTTTCATTCCAACCTACATCTTCACCTTCCTCCACCAGCTTCATGAAAATATCACAACACAGGTCACCCCCATCAGATCTATATTTCTTGTCTGGCCTGTGCTTAGCCTCAATAAATATCTTAGACACAGACACTCCATAAGTAAAAGGACTTTTTCGAGATGCCACCAACCCTGGATTTCGTCCAAACTGAACAGCTCCTTTCACAATTGCTTCCTGTGGCCTAAATGGACACACAACATTACACCAATCCCCAAACTGATCAATAACATGATTGCGTAGAATCAGGCTTCCAGCGTAGCCCCCCACTAACAGGATGTACTGAATGCTTAGATCTCTTCTCAAGATTTCACTGAGACTGTCAGTGATGCCCTCCAGACTCTCATCAAAGAAAGACCTCAGTTTCTCTTTGGAGATTTTGATCCATCCCTCATTCCAGGAAGCTCCTTGCACTGATTCAAAGAACTTTTCTATTTCCTGCCTTTTCTGAGCCAATGTTCCCAGGTTATAGGGGCAGCTGAACTGAACGTCATTATCTACCTGTTTGAAATACATAAAATCATACATAATTTTCTGAAGTTCACTGGGACACTTTCCTTCATATTCATCCCAGACACCATCACAGAAGATTTCTCTGAGGAACTCTTTGAATTTTCTGTCCACACTTTGTCCACCCAAATCATTTCCTGAGGCCTTGTGGAGCTCCTTCAGGGCTCCTCCATCCAGGACTTCATGAACAGTGATGTCAATGGTTCCACCTAAAACACAGAGAGGAAGTGATGAAAGCTGACTTCCTGCAGCAGCAGACTAGTCACTGCAGAACTTCTATCAAACACAGTCAGATCTTTACAGCCTGTCTGTGGATGAATGTTAGTCTAAGAATGTAACAGGGTCACATGCAGTACCTCCACAGTCAGCCACAATGTACTGGGTTCCTGGAGATTGATCCAGGGCCCCTCTGCTATGGTTCTCTGTGATGAAGCCTTCAGCTGGCAGGTTCTTACACCAGACTGAGGCTGCCTCTGGTTCCAGAGCGATGATAAGGTTGTGTTCAGTTCCTGCTGTGACAATTCCTGCCTGGAAGGGAAATAAAACTCTGAATCCTCTGAACATTTCAGAATTTCAGAGATCTCTAAAGAAAAAGGTGTTACCTGAATTGCAGCTTCTCTCATGAACTGCTTTGCTGAAGGATCCCAGATGGCAGGTACAGTCAGCACCCAGATGAAGTCAGAGGCTATGAACCTCCTCCCTTCTGTGTTATTTTTAATAGTTTCAAGTGAGTGTTCCTTCATATATCTTAGTGCTGCTGTGAACACCTTCAAGGCCTTCATTGATTTCCTGTTTGCAGCTTCAATTCTGACATCGTTGTTTAGTTTCTGAAGACGATTGATAAGGTGCCAGTTAAAACTGAGAAGACTGCTCATGTAAACTTATAAACATAACATCTAGCAACCCTGAATATATATATTTTTTTCTTGGATTTGACTATAGTGTTACTTACTGTGCCATAAAGTGCCATCTTGAAATATTCAAAGAAAAAGTGTGTCCTAGCTTCTTGTCCAGGCATATTGACATATGCTGTTTTAGCTTCATATCCAAACTTGAGAAATTCTTCATCTTGATTGAACAGAATGCAGGTTGGAGTCTTTGGACTCTCCAATCCAAGTTCCTTTCCCCACTGACTTAAATGGGGATCAGGCTCTGCCCCTCTTGGTGTAATACTGAAGGCATATCCACTGTACGCACTGCCAAAGTCTATTGCTATGATGTATGACTCACTCATTGTAGAAACTGGTTCAAGTAGTTCTTTCTGTATTTTCACTGTGACTTACACTACACTGTGACACTGTGTATTTATCCCTTCTCTTGCTGTAAGCTCCACCCACAGTCTTCTAGAGACAGCTGAGTGAAATACTAAGCATTTGAATTTGTGAATAATAAACAATTAAATGTGGATTATTAAACATTAGGTCTCTCTCTTCCAAGTCCCTATTAGTAAATGATTTAATAATTGATCAACGTATTGATTTATTCTGCCTTACAGAAACCTGATTACAGCAGGATGAATATGTTAGTTTAAATGAATCAACACCCCCGAGTCACAGTAACTGTCAGAATGCTCGAAGCACAGGTCGAGGAGGAGGAGTAGCTGCAATCTTCAATTCCAGCTTATTAATTAATCAAAGACAAAGTTTTAATTATTTTGAAGCCTGACTCTTAGTCTTGTCCATCCTAATTGGGAAAATCAAAAACCTGTTTAATTTGTTATTATCTATCATCCACCTGGTCCTTACTCAGAGTTTCTGTCTGATTTCTCAGACTTTTTATCCGATTTAGTGCTCAGTTCAGATAAAATAATTATAGTGGGTAATTTTAATGTCAGTGCAGATGCTGAAAATGACAGCCTCAACACTGCATTTAATCTATGAGACTGAATTGGCTTCACTCAAAATACAAAGGATCATACTGTGGATCTTGCCCCGACATATGGCACAGAAACTGAAGATTTAACAGTATTCCCTGAAAGCCCCCTCCTGTCTGATCATTTCTTAGTAATAATTACATTTACTTTAATGGATTGCACAGCAGTGGAGAAATAAGTTTTATTACAGTAGAAGTCTTTGTGAAAGTGCTGTAACTAAATTTAAAGGTACTGCACTGCAGTGGTTCAAATCATATTTATCTAATAGAGTCCAATTTGTTTATGTAAACAGGGAGTCTTCTTCACATATGAAGGTTAATTAAGTTCCACAGGGTTCTGTGCTAGGACCACTTTTATTTACATTATATATGCTTCCCTTAGGCATTATTATTAGAAAGCATTGCATAAATTTTCATTGTTATGCAGATGATACTCAGACATAAAGACATTAAGGCCTGGATGACCTCTAATTTCCTGCTTCTAAACTCATAAAATTGAAATTCTTGTACTCGGCCCCACAAATCTTAGAAACATGGTGTAACACCAGTTACTTACTCTCGATGGCATTACTTTGGCCTCCAGTAACACTGTGAGAAATCTTGGAGTCATTTTTTGACCAGGATATGTCCTTCAATGCACATATTAAACAAATATGTAGGACCGCTTTTTTGCATTTGCGCAATATTTCTAAAATTAGAAACAACCTTTCTCAGACTGATGCTGAAAAGCTAATTCATGCATTTATTACTTCTAGGGTGGACTATTGTAATTCATTATTATCAGGCTGTCCTAAAAGCTCCCTGAAAAGCCTTCAGCTGATCCAAAATGCTGCAGCTAGAGTACTGACAGGGACTAGAAAGAGAGAGCAGATTTCTCCCATATTGGCTTCTCTTCATTGGCTCCCTGTTAAATCTAGAATAGAATTTAAAATCCTTCTCCTCACCTACAAAATCTTAAATAATCAGGCCTCATCATATCGTTCTACTCCTTTACTTTTTTATTCTTTAATTTAATTAATTTTATCAATTACAATTAATCTCTGGCTCTCTTCCACAGCATGTCTTTTGTCCTGTCTCTCTCTCCTCAGTATCAACTGGTTACAGCAGATGACTGCCCCTCCCTGAGCCTGGTTCTGCTGGAGGTTTCTTCCTGTTCAAAAGGAGTTTTTCCTTCCCACTGTCACCAAGTGCTGGGTTTTCTCTGTATTTATTATAGAGTCTTTAAATTGCAATATAAAGCACCTTGACTATTTGTTTTTTGTGATTTTACACTATTCAAATAGAATAATAAATTGAATTGAAATAGTACACATTGGGAAGACACTTAACATAAAAAGTACACTGCTCAACAAAATAAAGGGAACACTGAAATAACACAACCTAGATATGAATGAATGAAATATTCTCATTGAATACTTTGTTCTGTACAAAGTTGAATGTGCTGACAACAAAATCACACAAAAATTGTCAATGGAAATCAAATTTATTAACCAATGGAGGCCTGGATTTGGAGTCACACACAAAATTAAAGTGGAAAAACACACTACAGGCTGATCCAACTTTGATGTAATGTCCTTAAAACAAGTCAAAATGAGGCTCAGTATTGTGTGTGGCCTCCACGTGCCTGTATGACCTCCCTACAATGCCTGGGCATGCTCCTGATGAGGTGGCGGATGGTCTCCTGAGGGATCTCCTCCCAGACCTGGACTAAAGCATCTGCCAACTCCTGGACAGCCTGTGGTTGGTGGATGGAGCAAGACACGATGTCCCAGATGTGCTCAATCAGATTCAGGTCTGGGGAACGGGCGGGCCAGTCCATAGCTTCAATGCCTTCATTTTGGAGGAACTGCTGACACACTCCAGCTACATGAGGTCTAGCATTGTCCTGCATTAGGAGGAACCCAGGGCCAACCGCACCAGCAAATGGTCTCACAAGGGGTCTGAGGATCTCATCTCTGTGCCTAATGGCAGTCATGCTACCTCTGGCGAGCACATGGAGGGCTGTGCAGCCCTCTAAAGAAATGCCACCCCACACCATTACTGACCCACTGCCAAACCGGTCATGGTGAAGGATGTTGCAGGCAGCAGATTGCTCTCCACGGCATCTCCAGACTCTGTCACGTCTGTCACATGTGCTCAGTGTGAACTTGCTTTCATCTGTGAAGAGCACAGGGCGCCAGTGGTGAATTTGCCAATCCTGGTGTTCTCTGGCAAATGCCAAGCGTCCTGCATGGTGTTGGGCTGTGAGCACAACCCCCATCTCTGGACGTCGGGCCCTCATACCATCCTCATGGAGCTGGTTTCTAACCGTTTCTGCAGACACATGCACATTTGTGGCCTGCTGGAGGTCATTTTGCAGGGCTCTGGCAGTGCTCCTCCTGTTCCTCCTTGCACAAAGGTGGAGGTAGCGGTCCTGCTGCTGGGTTGTTGCCCTCCTATGGCCTCCTCCATATCTCCTGGTGTACGGGCCAGTCTCCTGGTAGCGCCTCCAGCCTCTGGACACTACGCTGACAGACACAGCAAACCTTCTTGCCACAGTTCGCATTCATGTGCCATCCTGGATGAGCTGCACTACCTGAGCCACTTATGTGGGTTGTAGAGTCTCATGCTACCACGAGTGTGAAAGCACCACCAACATTCAAAAGTGACCAAAACATGAGCCATAAAGCATAGGTACTGAGAAGTGGTCTGTGGTCCCCACCTGCAGAACCACTCCTTTATTGAGTGTGTCTTGCTAACTGCCAATAATTTCCACCTGTTGTCTATTCCATTTGCACAACAGCACATGAAATTGATTGTGAATCAGTGTTGCTTCCTAAGTGGACAGTTTGATTTCACAGAAGTTTGATTTACTTGGAGTTATATTGTGTTGTTTAAGTTTTCCCTTTATTTTTTTGAGCAGTGTATTTTCCTGTAGTCATTTACTATGGGCAATTTATGCTACATTAAATAAAACTGTGGGTGGGGCTTGACAAGAGATAACTTATAAATGCAGTTCATTGGCACGTCCTCACATTTTTGTCATTTCAACACGTTGGACCTGTTTCTACAATGGGTGGCTCATACATTATAGCAATAGACTTCGGTACTGCATACAGTGGATATGCTTACACTGTAACATCCAAAGATACACTGGTTGATCCCATTGTGCGGCAGTGGGGAAAAGAGATTGGAACTGAGACTCCAAAGACTCCAACCTGCATTCTGTTCAATGAAGACGAGGAATTTCTGAGGTTTGGTTATGAATCCAAAAAAGTATATCTTAACATGCTGGCAGAAGAAGCAAAGACACACTTTTTCTTTGAAAACTTCAAGATGGTGCTCTATAACACCGTAAGTGTTATAAATATATTACTTGTAGACATAGCACTGAATGGTGCCCTACTCTTTTGTGAATATGACAGAATGTTGATAAGTACTTGTGTCAAATAGTAGAAATGTTTATATTATATGTGGGGAAACTCTTAGGAAGGGAAGTAAGGCATTTGTTTCAATCACCAGTTTACCCAAAAAACAAAACAATTGAAACAAAAGCTTTTAAATGTCCAGTGTACATAAAAAGTTAGAAATCTATATTTTTCAACCCATTGTTTGATAATTTCTTGATACTTGTGTAACTGACCACTAAATTCAATAAAAATTGGGTTATCATTTGACAGGCTGGTCACATGTTAACTGTTGTTCCAGTTTACTATTCTGCTAATCTTGGCTGGTACATGTTTCCGGCCACAGACATGAAATAAACCTGCCTTTGCAACCATTTCCAGGAACTGAACAGAGATGTAATGATTAAAGCTGCAAATGGGAAGTCAATGAATGCCTTGAAGGTGTTCACGGAAGCTCTGAGGTTCCTGAAGGAAGATGCACTGAAAACCATCAATGCTAAAACAGAAAAGGAGTTCATAGCCTCTGACTTCATCTGGGTGCTGACTGTACCTGCCATCTGGGATCCTTCAGCAAAGCAATTCATGAGAGAAGCTGCAGCTCAGGTAACACCTTTTTCTTTAGAGATCTCTGAAATCCTGAAATGTTCAGAGGATTCAGAGTTTTATTTCCCTTCCAGGCAGGAATTGTCACAGAAGGAACTAATCACAACCTGATCATCGCTCTGGAACCAGAGGCAGCTGCAGTCTGGTGTAAGAAGCTGCCAGCTAAAGGCTTCATCACAGAGAACCATGGCAGAGGGGCCCTGGATCAATCTCCAGGAACCCAGTACATGGTGGTGGACTGTGGAGGTACTGCATGTGACCCTGTTACACTCTTAGGCTAACATTCATAGACAGACAGACTGTAAAGTTCTGAATGTCTTTTATAGATGTTCTGTATTGATGAGTCTGCTGCTGCAGGAAGTCAGCTTTCATCACTTCCTCTGTGTGTTTTAGGTGGAACCATTGACATCACTGTTCATGAAGTCCTGGATGGAGGAGCCCTAAAGGAGCTCCACAAGGCCTCAGGAAATGATTTGGGTGGACAAAGTGTGGACAGAAAATTCAAAGAGTTCCTCAGAGAAATCTTCTGTGATGGTGTCTGGGATGAATATGAAAGAAATTATCCCAGTGAGGTTCAGAGAATTATGAATGATTTTATGTATTTCAAACAGGTAGATGATGACATTCAGATCAGCTGCCCCTTTAATCTCGGAGATTTGGCTCAGAAAAGGCAGAAAATAGAAAAGTTCTTTGAATCAGTGCAAGGAGCTTCTTGGAATGAGGGATGGATCAAAATCTCCAAAGAGAAACTGAGGTCTTTCTTTGATGAGAGTCTGGAGGGCATCACTGACAGTCTCAGTGAAATCTTAAGAAGAGATCTAAGCATTCAGTACATCCTGTTAGTGGGGGGCTACGCTGAAAGCCTGATTCTACGCAATCATGTTATTGATCAGTTTGGGGATTGGTGTAAAGTTGTGTGTCCATTTAGGCCACAGGAAGCAATTGTGAATGGAGCTGTTCAGTTTGGACGAAATCCAGGGTTGGTGGCATCTCGAAAAAGTGCTTTTACTTATGGACTTGGTGTGGCTAATAGGTTTGATGTGTCTAAGCATAGAACAGACAAGAAATTTGTGAATGCAGATGGTGTATGGTGTAATGATATTTTCATGAAGTTGGTGGAGGAAGGTGAAGATGTGGGATGGAATGAAACTAGAAAACATGTCCTTTTTCCAATAAAAAGTGACCAGACGGCAATGAACCTGAGATTTTACTGCACAGAAAGAAAAAATCTCATGTATGTAGATGAATGGGGAGTAGAGAAAGTTGGATCTTTTCTTGTTGACATGCATGACACTACAGGGGGAATGAACCGTAAAGTTAATCTGGAGATCAGGTTTGGCTCCACAGAAATAACTGCCACAGGCTTTGACTTACTTTCAAAGGCAAAAGGATCAGTTAAGATTGATTTCATGACAAACCCTGAGAATTTTTGAGGGACATCCTGAATGCAGCAGTTTCTTTTGTTATTTCCTAAAACTCTCAAAATACTGATGAAGCTTTACAAAGTAGAGGAGTAAAGACAGTTACCTCTCCATTGAAATAATTCATTTAAAAGGGTCTTCAACAGGGTTCAATTCAGTTTTATTTGTATAATGCCAAATCACAACAGTTTCCTCAAGTTGCTTTATATTGTAAGGTAAAAGACCCCAAAATAATTACTATTGCCTTTACTTTTACCTGTACCTTTAAAAGATTGATTACCTTTATTTTCATATATGATCAGAAATAAACAAGTGATTGCATTTCCAAAATGTTTTAACATTTTTTTGTTATTTTGATACAAAAACTTTTTGTTTTTTCATATTTGTTTTGAATACATAACATTAAATTTTGTTGTTTTTCTACAGGAGACACGTGTCCAAAACATCTGTGCTCACTCTTTCCTCTCCACAGTTCCCTCACACGTACTCAGCCTGCTATAACTCCAAACAAAGAGGTGTAGCTATATTGATTAACAAGAAGATAAACTTTAACATTAGCAACAGTACAATAGACCCTGAAGGTAGATTTATAATACTTAATTTATCTATACAGAATACAGATTTATGTATTGCTAGTATATATGGACCAAATGTTGATGACCCCTCCTTCTTTCATGCTTTGTTCACTTCACTCTCAGATCACTCTGACACCACACTTGTAATAGGAGGAGACTTCAACCTGGTACTTAATGCAGATATTGACAGGCTCAGTACAGCAGTGAGTCAGAGGAACTGGCAGTCTGCAGACATTCTTAAACAGTACATGAAGGATTTTGGACTTTGCGATGCTTGGCGTTCACATCACCCTACTTTGAGAGATTATAGTTATTTCTCACCAGTACACAAATCTCATTCCCGCTTAGATTACTTTTTAGTTAGCAGCTCCATAATGATGGATATCACAGACACTCAGATTCACCCTATCACTATTAGCGATCATGCACCGGTGTCTATATCTCTGACACAGAAAAGAGTCACACCACCAATCAGGAACTGGAGATTTAATACATCATTACTTAAAGAAGAAGATTTTATTAATTATTTCAAAAAGGAATGGTCAGCATACTTAGAATATAATGATATTCCAGGAATATCACCATGTGTTCTTTGGGAAGCAGGAAAGGCAGTAATGCGGGGCAAAATAATATCTTACTGCTCGCATAGGAAAAATAAAGAAAAAGCACTTGTGTTAGAATTAGAACAAAAAATTAAATCTTTAGAAACTGCCTATGCCGCTTCACCACAAGAACATACAATTATCAGCCTGAGGAAACTGAAACTGGAGCTAAATGAAATAATTGATAAAAGGACACAATTTATGTTGCAGAGGCTGCGTTTGGAAAACTTTGAGCATGGAAATAAATCTGGAAAATTCCTGGCCAAGCAATTAAAACTGAATAAAGAAAAAACAGCTATTTTTTCTATTAAAGACTCGACTGGTATTATTACTCATGACCCACAACAAATAAATAACTCTTTCAGAGACTTCTATGAAGCCTTATATTCACCACAGATTAACCCATCTGATACTGAAATTGAAGAATTTCTTAATAATATAAATCTACCAAAACTAAATGACAGCCAGGCTGCAGCTCTGGATTTACCTCTTTCATTGTCTGAACTTAGTGAAGCCCTACAGCATCTCCCAAATAATAAAGCCCCAGGCCCAGATGGTTTTCCAGCCGAGTTTTATAAAGAATTTTGGTCTGAGCTAGCTCCCATTTTTTTCAGAATGGTAACTCAGATTCAGAATGACCACATCTTATCTCCAACCTTAAACTCTGCTAACATTAGCCTGCTTCTTAAACCAGGCAAAGACCCCACACTCCCATCCAGCTACAGGCCAATCTCTCTCATTAATGTAGATCTTAAAATAATTTGCAAAGCCCTTGCCAAAAGATTAGAAAGTATTACTCCATTTATTGTACATCCAGATCAAACAGGCTTTATCAAGGGTCGGCACTCAGCCAATAATACACGTCGACTGATAAATATAATAGACTATTGTTCTATTAACAAATTAGAGACGACAATCGTGTCTTTAGATGCAGAGAAGGCATTTGATCGGGTAAATTGGAAATTCTTACTAGCAGTTCTGCAAAAATTTGGATTCGGTTCATCCTTTATAAACTGGATCAGAACACTACACAGCTCTCCGAATGCGCGTGTTAGGACAAATGATCTCATTTCACAAAGTTTCAGTCTGCAGAGGGGCACTAGGCAGGGCTGCCCACTCTCTCCCTCTCTTTTTGTAATTTTCATTGAGCCGCTAGCAGCAGCAATCCGTCAAAATGTAAATATTAAAGGGATTCAAACTGAAAATATGGACCATAAACTTAGCCTTTATGCTGATGATGTATTACTTTTCCTTGGGAATTCACAAGGCTCTCTTTTGAAGACTATCACACTGATAGATAAGTTCTCATCTATATCTGATTACTCTATCAATTGGAGTAAATCAACAGTTTTGCCTCTGAATTGTAATTTCCAGAGAACCTCTAGGACCCCACTAAAGTCAGGAAATATTTGATATTTAGGCATAAATTTTTCCGCCAGGCTCTCAGACTTGGTACGATTAAATCATATCCCCTTATTAAAAACAATAGAGGATGATCTCACACGTTGGAACAGTTTACCTATATCACTCATGGGGAGAGTTGCTGCCATTAAAATGATGGTTTTACCAAAAATTAATTATCTATTTTCATTGATCCCTAATAAACCTACTCTTCCTTGGTTTAAGTCACTAGATTCAAACATCTCAAAATTTTTATGGAAAAACAAACCGTCAAGAATAAGCTTAAAAACTTTACAAAAGCCAAAACACAGTGGAGGTCTAGAATTACCAAACTTTTATTACTATTTCTTAAGCAGTAGATTGCAGTATATTTCAAAGTGGATTAAATCCAATTCATTAGACAACCCATGGCTGGATCTAGAACAGGCGTTTTGTGGAAAAATAAAAATCTCAGATTTACCTTTCATTAGTTCCAGTATTAAACATCATAACTGCTATAAAGTCCTTAGTATAAATACCTCTCTGACAGCCTGGTGGGAATTTTTAAAAATAACTAAGTCTTCACTCATCCCCTGTAAACTAACACCCATTTGGAACAATCCAGATATTTGTCAGAAAAAGAAAATGCTGAATTTTCCGTTATGGCGTGATAAGGGTATAAATAACTTAGAACATATTACCCAAGATGGAAATTTTATCACGTTCCAAGAACTTATATCAAAATATAGAATTGGCAACGGTAGATTTCTGGAATATCAACAAGTTAAGTCCGTCCTACAGGGAAGATTTAACCTTAATCAATTGAATCTAGAAATGCCTACTTGGGTAACAGAATTTCTTAACCTCTGTACCCCAAAATTGTTATCAAAATTATATAAATTATTAATAAAAACTGATGATTCAGTTTCCCTCCCAATTACAAAATGGGAGCGTGATCTTTCTGTCAACCTGGATCAAAATTTATGGGCAGAAATATGTTTAAATATCTTCAAAATGACTAAAAGACCCCAAATACAACTTGTACAATATAAGATTCTCCATAGAACATACTACACTGGACAAAGGATGTTCCAAATGGGCCTTACACACTCAAACATATGCACCCACTGTACAAGCAATTCAGAGGATAATCATCTACACGCTCTGTGGTCTTGTGTACCAGTTCAGAGATTTTGGCAGAGGATTTGTGAAGATCTATCCACATGGTTTAGCTGTCGTATCCCAACTTCCCCCAGACTATGCATCTTAGGTGATGTCAGTGAATTAATTATGGAGTTAAATATATCACACATAGTTCTTACTGCCTTGTGCATCGCTAAGAAGATGATCCTCATGAACTGGAAGACAAAAAATAAACTATGTATTACTCAGTACAGAAATTTATTAGTAGATCATGTTAGTTTAGAGAGAATGTCTGCTTCTTCTAAAAACAAATTGGAGGAATTTGACTCTCTTTGGTTCCCACTGCTCAGCTCCATTACTTAGTGGGGGTGGTGGGCTGCGGGCTCTGCTCCTGATGTGCTTTGTGGGGGGGTGGGGGGGGACTCCGGGGGCCTGGGTAGCTGGTAGCCTCCTGAGGCTGGGGTCCTGGGGCGACCTTCTGGTGATGTCTGTGTGCCTGTCCTGGTTGATGGTGGTGGGGGCTTGGATGGTGCTGCCTTCGGTCCTGGGGTGTGGGCGGGGTGCTTGGGGGGGTGGTGCCGGCCCTCGGTCGGTTGGCTGGTCTTCCCTGTATGGCTTGGGGGCTGGGGTCTGGGGCCCCGGCACTGGGGCCGCGCCGGCTCCCGGTGGGCCCCCCCTGGCGCGGGGGGGGCCTCTGCTGTCCCGGCCGCGCCGCCGGGTGGGGTGGGTTGGCCTGACGTCGGGATGTCCGGTCTACGCTTTTGGGGCCCTGGGGTGCCTGCATTGCAGGGGGGTGGGGTGGGGGATGGGGCCGCGGTGGGGTGGTTGGGGGGGACTGGGCACTGCATTTCCATGCCCAGGCCAGTATGTCCTGTCGCCTGTTTGTGTCTATTGTTGAGTGAATGGGCATCTAGGAGGAGCGGGCCGCCCTCTGCAGTGGGGGCGAGGGCGCCAACCTCGGGTGCTGCAGTGCTCCGGGATGCTGTCACCGCGGCCCCGGGCTCACCTCCCCCTGCCCTGTGCTGGGGTGTGGGAGGTCGGGGTGCCTATTGAGCCAGCGGACAGCTGGCTCTCTTCTTCCAGGATTCTTCCTGGTGATATGCCCCCCCCCTCCCCCTCCCCATACACAAACACACACACACACACACACACAGAATACACATCACTCACAGATGTAGGATGGAGAGGCCACGTGGAGAGCTGCACCACCACTTGCCTCTCCGTTTTAATTGCACTTTAGTCATTATAACTCACAACACATACACACTTACAACCTGATACACATAGGACCTTTGGGGCAGGCATGTTACTCAGAGGTTGATGAGATGGGCCGCTGAGGTGGCCCCACTCGGATCCTCGTCACTGTCTGTCTCCAAATTTTATTTGCACTTTAGACATGGAGGGTTTTGGGGGGGCAGTGTGGGCAAGCGCTGACGACCAACAGTTGGCGCTTGTGGCATAACTGTCCCCTCAATTTTAACTGCACCCTATACACCTCATTCACTCACAAACATTAACACATAGACCTACAAGTTGGGGAGGAGGAGGGGTGGATGGGTCATCTTACACCCCGATTTCTTGCGTCTCGCCCGGGGTAGGGGTCGGGTGGTTCCTTGGGGACCGGGCTGGTGGCGTCCTGGGGTCGCTGTTGGCCCTGGGGTGGTTTCCACTTGCCCCGCCTTCAGAGGGTGGGTAGCTATGGATGAATGTGTGTCTTTGTGTATTTGTCACCGTCTCCGTGAGTATGGGTGGGTGAGTGAATGTGTATGTATGACATATCTGTGTGTGGGTAAGTATGTATGGGCATGTATGAGTATCTGTGTATAAATGTGTACACGGGTGTCTGGGTGTGTTTGTATGTATGGCTGGACCTGGGTCTGGGCCTTGTGCCTTGCCTCCTGGCCGCTCCTTGCTGGTTGCCTCCTCCCCCCTACCCCCCTGGGATGGGGGTGCCTCGGGGTGCCTGGGTGGGGCTGGGTGTTCTGGCGTGGGTGCTGGCCTGCCCCCCTTGGGGTGCGGTGCGGGGCTGCGTTGGCTTCTTCGGCGTGGGGGGGGGCTCTGTGGAGGGTCGGGCGGTCCTTGGGTGCCGTGGGCCCGGGAGCCCTGCCGCCGGCCGGTGCAGGGGGCTGGCCGCTGGGGGGGGGCTGGCTTCTCATCGCCTTGGGTTCCCTGGAGCCCTCGCTCCTCGACTGGGGGGGGCTCCGTCTGAGACCACCCTCTCCCGTCGGCTGGGGTAGGTGTGCGGTTGTCTTTGGACTGAGTGGCCGGGGGTCTTCCTGGCTCTTGGTGGGCTGCTGGTGGCCTGGGGTTCCGGGGGCTTTCCGTACCTGCCTCTGGCTTCTGATGGGTGGAGCTGCAGCGTTTTGCCCTCATTGGTAAGTACGTTCCATGACACAGACACAAACATGACACAGACACAAACGCCCACTCAATCACAACTAAACAAAATTGTTGGTGTGCGTAACATGCTTTGTTAGTTTTGTTTTTCACACACAAATTTATTTTTGCAAGTATTGATATTATTTTTTTATATGTTAAAGTGATGAAGTATCTGATTAATAGACTTGTGCTCTTTCCCCTTTTTTTTTTTTTTGCTCCCTTTCTCTCTCCCTTTTTCTTCTCTTTATTTTCCTCTTCTTCAGCCTGTCAGCTCTGGCTGTTACATAGTATGTGGAAAAATAACTCAGATAAATAAAATAAAGGGTTAAAACATCAACAAGAAGAGCCTATTGAGAACCTATAGAGCTCCTCTTGAAATAGCAAATATGTTTGGCACAACAACGCATTCAGATCACAGTTCTGCTTGCAAGATCTACCAGACATGACAGGCTTTAAAAAAAAAAAAAAAAAAAAAAAAAAAAAAAAAAATGTATCCTAGGAACCACAAGTAAGCCAGCAGTCTGAGAGCGAAGTGCTCCGTCAGTATAAAAACTTGAATTCTTGTTACATACTTGCATTATATATACTATGTAGCTTTTTTCATGGCTTTATGGCTTCAACTTAAGTCACATTTTAAAAGTACGTTCATATAGCACTCTAAGTTTAAGCATATAACCACACATCCAGAGCCAACTTAGGATAAGCAAATTCACATTCATGTTTTTGGACTGTAAAGAAACCTAGTGTTGTGCCCGGTCTAGGGCTTTGAAGCAAAACATGAAAAGTTTTCCCCAAATCCCACACAGCCACACAAATAATTCTTAGTAAAAACCATTGATTTATTGGTCACAATAAATTGCAGAGAGGAGGATGCTGGAATGGGGAAAAGGGAGACAAATGGACTTCTGTGAAGGCCCCAAAAGCAGCACCTGATAGAAGAATAAAAATAGCCCTAAAATGGTGTGAATTTTTGATAAGTAATGCTTTTTAAAGTCTGGGTTTAAATAAATATAAGTTTTGTTGTTCATTTCTTTTGATTCTTTCTTAGCTGGTAAACAAAACCTATAGGCCTAACCCCAGTAAAGCTTTATTACCTTTCTTTGTCAGCTTTAACTGTTTAATGAAAACAGTGATGTTCATGATGCTAATATAACCCTGATAACACTTGGTGTTGGCTCTCACTGCGGTATTAAGAAGAAGAAGAAGAAGAAGAAGAAGAAACAGCCTTTATTGTCCCACAGAGGGGAAATTTGGGTGTAACAGCAGCCGCAGTTATTATAAATATAAATATAATAATTTACACTATTAAGAAAAGAATATATATATATATATATAAAATCAACAAAGAAGATTAACCTTAATACTAATAATAATAACACTATATACAATGTACATGATGTGCCTGTGTGTTGAACCTTAACAGGCTGGACTATTTACAGTATATTATATATTATCCTACATTGTGTAGGTTATTGTGGTTTTTGTTGGGAGCAGTGATGGTTATACAGTCTTACAGCTGCTGGGAGGAAGGATCTGCGGTAACGCTCCTTTGTGCATTTAGGATGCAGCAGTCTGTCACTGAAGGAGCTCTCCAGCTCGGCAACAGTTTCATGCATGGGGTGGGAGACCTTGTCCATCAGTGATGTTATTTTGGTCAGAGTTCTTCTGTCTCCCACCACCTGCACTGAGTCGAGAGGACATCCTAGGACAGAGCTGGCTTTCCTGATGAGCTTGTCTATCCTCTTCCTCTCAGCTGTAGACAAGCTGCTGCTCCAACATACTGCTGCATAGAAGATGGCTGATGCCACTATAGAGTCATAGAAGGTCTTCAGGAGTGCCCCCTGCACTCCAAAAGACCTCAGCCTTTTCAGCAGGAAGAGTCTGCTCTGACCCTTCCTGTAGAGCGCATCAGTGTTATGAGTCCAGTCCAGTTTATTGTTCAGATGAACACCCAGGTACTTATAAGAGTCCACTATCTCAATGTCCACTCCCTGGATGTTCACCGGTGTCCGTGTGGTGGGTCTGTGTCTACGGAAATCCACCACCAGCTCCTTGGTTTTAGCGGCGTTGATCAGGAGGTGGTTCCGCTGGCACCAGCCCACAAAGTCCTGAGTCCACTGTCTGTACTCTGAGTCATCCTCACCTGTGATGAGGCCAACTGTGGCAGAGTCGTCAGAGAACTTCTGCAGATGGCAGCGTGGGGAGTTGATGGAGAAGTCTGCAGTGTAGAGGGTGAAGAGGAACGGTGCCAGCACAGTTCCCTGTGGGGCCCCCGTACTGCAGACCAGCCTGTGAAGGAATTTAAAATAATAAGAGAGTGTGTGAGTGCTGTTGCTTTTTAAGCCTTTAGGTTTCTGCGTGTTCGTTTCATCGAACAGGAATGGACACAAAACAAACAGGATAAGGCGTCCATATATTAAATTTAATAAAGCCATTTCCAAACAGTTTACAGATTAATCCGGGTCAGAATTGCATACCATACTCGTGTGAGATGGCATGAAGTACTGGCACTTTCTAATTCAAGTTACAGTTGTCATATAGTCACAGCATATCAGTCTTGATTACATCATTTACAAAACAGAATGTGGAAAACAGATAATTTCAACAACAGGGTGACCTCGAAGTCTCCATTTCTATCATTGTTTAGTCTTCATCAGTGTGATTCATTGTACAGTCAGAACACAAAGTTCATGATTACACAGAATATTATAAGCTCCTGTATTTTTAATCAGTTATGTTATTTTCCAGACAAATTTCTCAGGGAAGTAAATGTATGTAAGATATATATGGAATAATATTCCTTCACCTGTCAGAGACAAAGCCCTGTGTCCTCACGTACTGTGGGCGGTCAGTGAGGTAGTCCAGTATCCACTCGGAGGCGCAGATGGTTGAGGACCAGCCTCTCGAGGGTCTTCATTAGATGCGATGTCAGGGCTACGGGCCTGTAGCTGCTATTATATCACTTCCTGTTCCTGTTTTGGAGCACAGTGGTGTTTTGCTGTCTGTTAGCTGTTTAATCTGTATAGCTCAAGCCACCAGGTGGGGTGGGTTGGTCTGGCCTGCGTTGGGGTATCCGGTCTGTGCCTTTGGGGCTCTGTGCTGCGGTGCTCCAGGATGCTGTCACCATGGCCCCGGGCTCACCTCCCCCCTGCGCTGTGCTGGGGTGTGGGAGGTCGGGGTGCCTCTTGAGCCAGTGGACAGTTAGCTCTCTTCTTCCAGGTTGCCTTTTTCCTTCCTGGTCATATGCCCCCCACCCCTATGTACACACACACACACACACACACACACACACACACACACACACACACACACACACACACACACACACACACACACAGAATACTCATCACTCACAAATGTAGGGTCTTGGAGAGGCCACGTGCAGAGAAGCATGGCCACTTGCATCTCCTTTTCAATTGCATTATAGTTGTTATAATTCACAGCACATCCCGATATACACAGGACCTTTGGTTTCCACTCCCCCCATGTACAGAGGGTGGGTAGTTATGGATGAATGTGTGTATTTGTCACAGTTTTCATGAGTATGGGTGGGTGAGTGAATGTGTGTGTATCTATGCATAAATATTTGTGTGGGTGAGTGTGTATGTGCGTGTATGTGTATCTGTGCATAAATGTGTATGTGTATGCGGGTGTGCGTGCGTGTTTGTATGCATGGCTGGACCTGGGTTTGGGTCTTGTATCTGCTGGTTGCCCCCCCGCCCCCCTGGGGTGTGGGGTGGGACTAGATGTTCTGACATGGGTATTGGCCTGCTCCCCTGGGGGTTGTGGCACGGGGCTGCGTTGGCTTCTTCAGCTTGCACTGCATGAAAAGTGGGTTTTTCGACAGTTTCTTGCATGTAATATTGCCGCGCGCCTTGAGCTTCAGGGCTCTCAGCAGGAGGCTTTGGCCAGAACAATAAACTGTAGGGACTCTCTGTGTCAGTGCTCCCTGAGCTCCCCCCCTCTCCTCAGGTCTAGGGCAGGCTCTCATATGTAAAGGAGGTTTCTGTGAGTCATACAAATGCAAATCAAGTACTCACCAGGGGTCACCAGTACTCACCAGAGGTCTACCCCTCCCAACAGTTGTAAGCAGCATATTTTTATTTTGAGATATAAATAATCAAATTTACATTATCATCTTTTAAGCCTTTTTCCATTACAATGTGACTACACATAAATTATACAGCGAAACATTCAAACAAGACTAAACTCAGAAGAAATCATTCTAATTTATAAATTTGAATTATCTTGTTGGAAATATACTTTTGGATGTTTTCAGCTTTTGTCCCTTTTTCCAATAAGGCTGTGAGCTTCTGTCTGTGAGCTTCTGTCTGTGAGCTTCTGTCTTGTGAGCCTTTGTCATGGAGTTTTTTGTGAACCCTGAACTTTAGTGGACTGAGGGAGATAAACAAAGGCTATAACTTGATTTTGGTGACACTACAAGCATTATTTTCATTGAAAAGCAAACTCAGTTTTCAGTCTAATTCACTGTAACAAAAAGTCTGTCACACCATCATCCTCTTCTGTGCAGTGGCTTCCCAGCTAGCATTGAACATTCAGACAACATCCCATGAACGCTGCTATAAACGTTCATTTAATGTTCACATGCATTAATGACATTAAAGACTACCAAGGCAGATGGAATACGAAAACATATAAACATATAAAACATATAAACTTTCATTTTGCTATACATGGATGTACATAAGAGATATCAGCAAAACCTTCATGAGAAAAATGTAAAAAACACAGGGGGTCATTTTGACTGTTGGGTTTTCTCTGTATTATTGTAGGGTCTTTACCCACAATACAAAGTGCCTTGAGGCGACTGTTTGTTGTGATTTGATGCTATTTAAATATTGAATTGAATTGAAATGAAATGAATTGAATTCCGTGTGGCAGCGTCCTCGCCTGTGATTGGACAATCCAGATCATGTGCAGGATCGCGCTGAAGGTCTCGGAAGACCAAAGGAAACCAGCGCGGTCGTTCTCTTCCGTTCAAACTGAATGGCGTTCTTTGTCTACGCTGCTTTCCTGGTACAACAATGGAGGACGTCGTCTATATTTTCAACACCCCAGAAGCTCCTCGTGAAAGCGGGCCTCTCTACCAGCCAGCTTCAACCAGCCCCGCTGCAGTCGAGAAGACACTGCTGGCTGCAATGAGTGGGTTATCTCCTGTTTTTTCGCGACTTAAAGACAAGATGGTGTTTATTGTGTAGAGACTCGATGCTCTGGACTCTAACAAAGAAAAGACGGCAGCACAATCCGAAAACCGCGGTAAGACTTGGTCGTTTCTTAAACAAAAATACTAAGAGTGGAGGAATGGTCACAGTAAGCTGACAGACGTATTGTGATTTGGTTTCTTATTTTTATTTGGTTTCATCTTATAGGAAGCAGTTCCTGCACAACTCTGAATCCAATAAAAGCCGGTATGATCCTCTGCAGAGGTAAGAATCAGAAACAAAGCAGCAGTATTCAATGTGTGGAGGAGAGAAGAACTTAAAATGTTTTTACTCTTATTTATTTTCACCTTTATTTTCCACAGACTGTGTTTGCCTCACAACGCGAGTGTGAGTGTTCCTAATGCGTGGACCGTGATATAATTGTGTGTAAGTATCTACTGGTGTTGTTTGTTTGTGTGTTTTTTGCCTGGATATGTTTATGTATACACTGTGTTTATGCTCCTTATTTGCAATGTACAAAAATGTTTTCCAGCTTCTTGTAAAACCTACAGACGGTCCGCCGCAGCTTCCGCTACAGTCAGCCTCACGTTCAGGAAAAGGCGGCAGCCATTAAAAATCCTGCCCGGTGACGTGCAAGAAGGAAGCCGGTAAGACGTGTTGGATTGTTTTATTGGTCTGCTGTATTTGTGTAGATAGCTTGTAAATGCAGGTTTATTTTTGGAAAATGTTACTTATTGTTTTTTTTAACTTTATATAAAATCTGGCTTCTTTTGAACAACCCAAAATGTCTATAAAAAGATGATGCAGTGAAGGTGAAAATAATTATCACTGAATGTTTATAGTTTCAGCAGCTGTAACATTTTGGGACCTAAAAGATAAAAAGTGTATAATGAGTTTAAAGGTGCCTCAAGGGTTAATGACCAAAATCACTGAAGTACTTTTATCAATGTTACATTTTTTCAAAGTACTTGTTCATTTGTCTTTTATTCACAGGATGCAGGAGTTGGTACTTTGTCACATAACCATTGTTTTTGATGACAAAGATGGGCTGATTAATTTTTTTTTTTTTTTTTTGCATTCAGGGTCTTATCTGCTATGTGTGCATTCAAAGTCAAGAGACTCAAACTTTCAGTGTAGTTCCCTGATTTTTCACAATATTTCATATAGTTTCATAATGACTTAATGTGTGCTCTGTGTCAACAGCTGCTGGAGGCGAGGGCGAGTGTCCTGGCAGTGAAGGAGGTTGCCTTCTGGGATGGTGTCACCACTGACCTCATGTTGGATGAGGAGGATGGCGTCTCAGAGGGCATATCGAGCTGGATTAAGACCCCCAAGCTTCCCCAGCCAGGAGCTCAGTGACCTCTGAGCCAAACTGCAAGACAGACTAGAAGCTCACCCTAAATACAACACCGTGCACCATAAGTGTTTGTATGCTGGACCATGCTCTGAGAGAAAGCCACCACCACATGGCCCAGAAGCAGCAAAGCATTATATGTCATTATATGTTTTCTTTATATATATATATATATATGGATTATATGATGTGTGTGTGTGTATGTGCATATTGCTTTGTAAATAAAAAAAGAAATTCAAACTTGTGCCTCACAATTTGTTTCTCTTAATTGAATTCCTTTTAGTTGAGGTTATTAGCATGGCATAATTACAACATAACATACAAGGTATATCACAGAAATAATAATTAAAAATAATTTTTATTACTTGGTTATTATTTATTAGGGAGGGGCTTACCCAGGCCTGTCTTTATAAAGGCCAATGGGGGACAGATCTACCAACCAATCACATGTGAGTGCTGAATTGTGATGGCATTTTTTTCATCCAATGACTGAGAAGCCACGTCGGTCTGTTGGCGCTGCTTCGGCTTGCAGCGCTGCTACTCATATGTAAAGTGGAGTCGTTAACACCTCCCGCTGGCCGGCTCCCCCCGTACCTTTACCCCCCGCTGCTTCTGGTGGTACGTAAACGACCATATCCGTCTCAGGCGAACGAAAATGCGCATCCCCGTATGCTGACGAAAGCTGCCGTTTACTAGCGGCGCCCGCGTCAGTATACAGGGACGAATATGCTTCTTTTCGTGCAGTGTGTGGTATGACTTTGTTCAGGCTTGCATCATACTCTGCTCCAGAGTCTTATCCATCAATAGACTGGAAGTGGCAGATACACACCTGCAGACATTTCTCTCAAAATTTGTCAAAGTGTTTTGCCCATTGCATTGCACCCCTAACATGCATTTACATCTCCATTTAAAGGGGTGCATGTTGGACTAAGGACCAGTGTATTCATTTTGGTGTTTTTCATTTGAGCGTTTCAATGGAACACGGGAAATTTCATCACAACAATAGAACAATTGAAGGAAATTTATGCAGAATCAACAACTTAGCATGCCATGGACATGGCAATATGGGGCTGAAATTGCTAAGATTTTGCATTCACTAATACCTGGAACTTTGTTACCTAATGACATAACTGATATGCTTTATGTAAAGCACAGTGCTTTGGTGTCTGCAGAAAAACTTCTCTTGGAAAAGCGTACAGAGGTGCCTCTGTCTCCATTCCACCAGACAATCTTAAATGAGGCTGACAGGCATGCATTGTTGAAAATGTATCATCAGATGTTCCCTCAAAATGGTATCACTGAAACTGACTGCTTTGCCCTGACATGCAACAGGGTAACACATCAGAATGTGACTTACTCCTGTTGTAAACGAGTTTTTATGAAGTTTCATGAGGTTCATTGTATATGTTTGTCTTTCCTAAATATACATTTACTTCCCTGAGAAATTTGTCTGGAAAATAACATAACTGATTAAAATACACAAGGACATAATGTTTTAGGTCAGAATGTTCCTGCTATGTTGCCATTGTATCAATAACAGAAGCAAGGACTCCTGAATGGAGTGGTAAATGAGACTAAACATGATAAAGGAACACTTGGAGGGAGAAGCAGCTGTGGAATCCTTTTTCTCTGTCTTGCACATATCTTGTTTTGAATAATGATGTAACCAAGACTGACAGGCTGTGACTACATGAAACTGTAAGCTGAATTAGAATGTGCCAGTACTTCATGCCATCTCACACAGCATGGCATGCAGTCTGACCCAGATATCTGTAAACTCTGTTTGAAATGGCTTTATTAAATTTAATAATTGGACTCCTTGTTCCCTTGTTTGGTGTCATTCCTGTTTAATAAATGAATATGCTGGAACCTGGGGGGATAAGCTGGTTTTTCAGGTTCCTTTAGATGGTGAACCCTGACGTGATTAAACAGGAATGTTTTTCATTTTTAGATGTTTTTATTTGTGTTTTTTGAGTTTGTTGGGAATAAAGAGTGAATTTGGCCACCGATAATCGCCACTTCGAGGTTCCGCGCAACAGTACTGACTTCCAGTTTGGCAGAGAACTTTTCTAAATATCTGAATATTGTATCAATTTATAAAGGTCACTGGTGGTATGATGGGAGGAAGATGTAATTTGAGCCATTTCACACAGGTGTAAAAGTTTAAAAAATTTTTTTTTTACTCTTTTTGACCTATAATAGAACAAGTCCGCCAGACCATATCTTTACATTTTTACATGCTGTAGTGCCATTTTTTGAAATATTTAAATTTTCTATACACCAATAGAATCTTTATATCGCAAATTTTCAAAATATGTATGAAAGAAATCCATAGTACCTACTTAGCTAAAAAGTGCAATAACCCACAAATAAATAGAAAATAGTTTTTTTTATTTTTACATATTTTTCTAGATACAGAAAAGCTATAGCCATATCCTTCAAAATTGTAAATGAGAAAAAGATGCACAGAGGCCTTTCAAACCACAGAAAATCTGTTCATAACTTCATTTGTAAGGTTAACTCATTTTATAAACTGTAGGAAAGATGAAAAAAATGAATACTGTGCAGAATTTGCAAAAAGACAGCATGCACATCAAAATGAACTACTTTCAATAGTGTAATCAAAGTTCTAAGCATCTGTGGAACGTATACAGGAAGGTAAAAAGTCAAACATGCAGTGTTTTCTGCTGTGCCAGGCCTAGGAGAATAAAACTACATTTCCTGGCAAGAATATGAGCGATTCGCGGGAAAATTATGTCACTTCCTGTTGCTGCAGGTAGTGGCTTGCATGAAATCATGTGATTTCATGCATGTGACAACGTGATGACGGACAGTCCAATGTAGGAAGTGCTCTTAGCACCTAATGAAAACAATGACCGCATGGATTATACGGTTTTGTTGTTTGCGCTTTATATGCAATTTTATACGATTACAGTGATACCTCGAGATACGAGTTTAATTCGTTCCAGAGCCGAGCTCGTAAGTCGAGCAGCTCGTATCTCGAACAAATTTTCCCCATTTAAAATAAAGGAAATACATTTAATCCGTTCCAGCCCTCTGACAGGTCCCAAAATATCCCAAATTATGAAAAAAATGCATGTTTTTAATGAAGAAAAAGAAAATTATACACTGATGAGACATAAAAAAAATTAATAAATAAAATAAAAATGTATAAAATACGGTCCTGTAATCTTACCTTAGCGACAGATGAGCGCGGCTAACGGAGAGCGGCTGAGGAGAGAGGGAGGAAGGGATACTGGCACGGTATGAAACGTAGATATGTATGGGTAAACTAAAACAGCACTTTTTTGCACTTTAAACAAAACTTCAATATATCACGCGAGCTTTCTCGCTTATGACTGTTTCGGTGAGTGTATCTCCTGCCCGCTCTTTTTCTTTTATCCACACTAACAACAGCTTCTCCATTTCTTCGTGCACAGTCGACCTTAACTGCGAAACAATTGTAGCGCCTTTTGCTAGTCTAGCACTTTTGATGGTGTCTTTTTATTTTAAGATCGTACATATGGTCGACATACTGCGGTCGTACAGCCTGGCGAGTTCAATAACACGCATGCCTTGCTCGTGTTTTTCTATTATCTCTTGCTTTAACATAATTGACATCATTCTCTTCTTCTTGTCACCATTGTCATTTGCACTTACTTTCTTGGGACCCATGATGTACACACAAAAAAGTTAGTAAAACACCAAAAAATGCTGCTGAAACGTGCATACGAACAAGATACCACTTGACTCTGCTCGGTAAAACGTGAGAAGAACGAGATGAGGGATGCGAGAGGATTGTGGGACCGAACGCCGACATGCCAACTATCGGTGGCATCCCGAAGCTCGGCTCGTATCTTGGAACTGAGCTCGTAACTAGAGCAGAAATTTTGCTCAATCCGCGGCTCGTATCTCGAAAAACTCGTATGTGAAGCAGCTCGTATCTCGAGGTACCACTGTACTGCGAACCCATTGGAGGAGGGATATAGCGTTCTGGGGACATGCTGAATGCACGATATGTAAGTGTAATTCCTCCATATTTATAGGCAAAAAGAATCATTGCTCTCTCTTATTTGTTTGCAGTTCTAGCGTCATTACAAAATATGCATGCAAATGAGGACACCGGGTAGGAACTGATCACCCTACCGAGAATGCCCCCCCTCGGGGTTCAACAGGTTTAGAGGTCCTAAGGTGCTCTGATCTGGGATATAAAAGCAACCCATTTAACGGTTTGAGGGACCAATGTTTCAGACCACACTGCCACAAAAAGCAGCCATGTCATGGTCCTGGGCCAGTGGCCTAGTATTCTATGTCCTTGTAATATACAGGACCAGTGATGGTTTGGGCTGCCATATCATGGCATTCCCAATGAAACCGAAACACCTGGTTTTAGACCACAATATTAGTATGGTGTAGGGCCTCCTTTTGTGGTCAGTACAGCGTCAATTCGTCTTGGGAATGACATATACAAGTCCTGCACAGTGGTCAGTGGGATTTTAAGCCATTCTTCTTGCAGGATAGTGGCCAGGTCACGATGTGATGCTGGTGGAGGAAAACGTTTGCTCACTCGCTCCTCCAAAACACCCCAAAGTGGCTCAATAATATTTAGATCTGGTGACTGTGCAGGTCATGGGAGATGTTCAGCTTCACTTTCATGTTCATAAAACCAATCTATCACCAGTCTTGCTGTGTGTATTGGTGCATTGTCATCCTCATACACGGCACCACTTTCAGGATACGATGTTTGAACCACTGGATGCACATGGTCCTCCAGAATGGTTCGGTAGTCCTTGGCAGTGACGCGCCCATCTAGCACAAGTATTGGGCCAAGGGAATGCCATGATATGGCAGCCCAAACCATCACTGATCTACCCCCATCCTTCACTCTGGGCATGCAACAGTCTGGGTGGTATGCTTCTTTGGGGCTTCTCCACACCGTAACTCTCCCGGATGTGGGGAAAAGGGTAAAGGTGGACTCATCAGAGAACAATACATGTTTCACATTGTCCACAGCCCAAGATTTGTGCTCCTTGCACCCACTCCCCTGCCTCTCCATGTGCTAGCCCCTCTTCTCCTCAGAAGTCTATGCAGAGATGGAGGAAGAGGAATTCCCGGCAGCAGCGAAGGGAGTTTTCTCCAGAGTCAAGTGGGATGACGCCAGAGGAGGTGTTTTCCTGGTTCCTGGGATATAGGGGTCCCTGGCCACCCAGTACACTCACTTCACCGCCGTCTCAGCCTGTTCCGGAGAGCAGGCAACTAGGCTCCCAACAGCAGTGAAGAGACTCATCTCCGGCACCGTGCAGTATAAAGCTGCGGATTTTGTCACCGCCGCGGATCACCACCCGGCCATCACCATCTTTTTCACAGCCCACTGACACAGTGAGTAATCCTGCCTTCGCCTCTCTTCATGATGAAAGGACTGCTCACGAGGCACATGTGTCTGCCTCTGAAGTGATCAATGGCTTAAGAGGCCCTTAGAGTCATACAGGAGAGCAATTGAACATCAGCTGAATACACTGGTGTCTGAAAATTCCTGGCTTCTGGACTCTTTGCTTGCCATCATTAAGGACTTATAACAAATTTTGAGACACTTGACTCCTGCAAACCTCATGAAGAGGCTGTTCCTGTTTGGTGTCATTCCTGTTTAATAAACGAATATGCCGAAACCTGGGGGGGGGGATAAGCTGGTTTTTCAGGTTCCTTCACTCCATAGATGGATCCAGAGCAGAAAGGTCAGCACATGTATATGCTAAGTGGTGTCGAGACACTAACAGTTTTGAGGAACCTGTCATTGACTGTTTAGTAGAACCACAGCCAGCCATTATAAAGCCCTTCATAGTTGTCAATGTTGTGTCAAAATGCAGTATATTTAAACATGTTGTTGCACAAGTTTCTTGGCTCAATCCCCACCCAGACAGACATTTTTATGGCAAAAATGGTAAAAACTCTTCTTCAACCTTTCAGTCTTAGTCCTCAGGCAGCGGTAACGCCGGCCTGATGGGAGCAGGGAGAAGAGAGAGTGTCCGGGGTGGCTGGGCTGTTTTAGGATCTTCATGGCCCTCAGCCTGCACTGCTTGGTGTAAATGTCCTGCAGGTTGGGGAGGATGGTTCTGATCGTCCGTTCAGCTGAACGAACCACCCTTTTTAGGGCCATGAAGTCCTGCTTGATGCAGTTTCCCATCCAGGTGGTGATGCTCCCACGCATGATGCTCTCGATGGTGCAGGTGTAAAAGTTCCTGAGCACCTTGAGTGGGAGCTTGAAGTCTCTCAGCCACCTGAGGAGGTAGAGACGCTGTCTGGCCTTCTTCACAGTGATGTTAATGTGATGAGTCCAGGACTCTCCTGTAGGCTGTCTCCTCATTGTGGGAGATCAGTCCCACAACAGCAGTGTCGTCAGCAAACTTGATGATGACGTTGGACTCTGACGTGGCCACGCAGTCATGGGTGTACAGTGAGTACAGCAGAGGGCTGAGCACACAGCCTTGGGGAGATCCGGTGTTGAGGGTGAGGGAGGATGAGGTGAGATGACCCACTCGTACCACCTGTGGTCTGCTGGTCAGGAAGCTGTGAACCCACCTGCACAGGGATGGGCCCAGGCCCAGGTCCAGCAGCTTAAAGACCAGCCTGGAGGGAACTATGGTGTTGAATGCTGAGCTGAGCTGTAATCTACAAACAGCACTCTCACATAGTTCCCCTTACCGGTGTCTATGTGTGAAAGGGTCTTGTGGAGGAGGAAGGTGAGGGGAGGAGAGGGGGGAGCTGAGGGAGCACTGACACAGGGGGCCCGTTTACAGGACACCGTTTCAAAATGAAAACGACGTCGTTTTGATGTGTTTCGGCCTTTTGTTTACACGACAACGGAGTGAAAACGATGTGTTTCGGAAACAGGGTCCAGAGTGGAGCATTTCAGAAACGCACCAGCTTTCGTTCTCATGTAAACGCTTGAAACTGGGGTGACTATGGAGCACTATGGTTGCAACGGCCACAGTTTTCCACGCATGTGCAAATTGATAAACAGTACTTGCGGATTCACAAGTGCTTCTTGTGCTTTTCTAGTGTTTTTACCGTTTTGTAATTTAGCGTTGTGTGCAGCAGCGATCCAACCTCATCATCGGTCATTCTAACCGTAGAAGAAATGGAGTATCAAATTTAAAATATAATTGAATGCATATATGTTAATACATACTGTATAACTACCATACAAAATTTCTATTACTATAAAAAAAATCCAACACAGATTTTTTAAACTCACAAAATAACCCTAATAGTTGAGACTGAGATGGTTTGGACATATGCAGAGGAGGGAGAGCGGTTATACTGGACTGAGGATGAAGATGGAGCTGCAGGCAGGAGGAAAAAAAGGAAGAAGTCAGAGGTGGTTCATGGATGCAATGAAGGAGGACATGAAGAGGATTGCAGAGAAATTGCTGGAATAGGAGACAATGGAGCCACATGTTTTCTATGGAGTCCCCTGAAGGGAGCAGCTGAAAAACGAAGACAAAATAAACCTAAAATGACATGTATTTTTGATAAGTAATGCTTGTAAAATCTGGGTTTTAATAAATATAAGTTTTGTTGTTCTTTTGCTTGGATAAAAGCTAACATGAAAAGTAGAGTAGATCTTGAGCAAAATAAAGTTAGAAGCTGATTACACCTGTATTTCAGTTCATAATTATAAATTGTAATGTTCTGAAAAAATGTAGTCACTACCTCAGAGATGAGCAGATATAAACTCAGTTCTTGTTCTTATTGTAGAAGATACCTCTGATACTGTTAACAGGGTATTAAACTAAACATATTTGCTAATCTCAGCTGAATAAACATCAAGTGTCTATATATAGAACCTGAACTAACTGGAAATTAGAACGTGTAGGAAAATAAAACATGAAAATGTAAGACATTTACTGGAAAACAAAACCAGTATATGTTTGAAACTGTTAGAATGAATGAACAATACCCAGAAAATGGCTAGCTTTACACAACATCCGCATTCCTAAATGACATTCTTGACTTTCCAGAAGACAAAGTGTAATTCAGAGAAGGAATCTGCGAGAGGGAACAATGTGGCTTGGAAGAAAAATAACACCAAGATGAGTCATCACACCACCCACTGACTTCAGTTTCAGATTTTTGGAGCATTAGTCAACAAGCTGAATGAGGGTTAATAGACAACAAATCGCAACTTATTGATCCTTTCTTTGACTCTGTTTTTAGCTAGCCAACAAGCCTATAACCCCAGTACACCATTAGTAAAGCTTTCTTTGTCAGCTTAAACTGTTTAAGGAAACAGTGATGTTCATGATGCTAATCAAACCCTGATAAAAAACATTTACATGCATCCTAAACCTTAATCTGAAGCTTTAATAATGAAAAAACAGCACACCCTTCATCCTTGATTATTAAAGCTTCAGATTAAGGTTTAGGATGCATGTAAATGTTTTTTCATTATTAAAGCTTAATCTGAAGCTTTAATAATCAAGGATGAAGGGTGTGCTGTTTTTTCATTATTAAAGCTTCAGATTAAGGTTTAGGATGCATGTAAATCGGAAGCTTTAATAATGAAAAAACAGCACACCCTTCATCCTTGATTTGGCAGCTTAAGCTGCTTAAAGAAACAGTAATGTTAATATGCAAGTGTAATAAATAAAACAAATCCTCTCACTCAGTCGCAGCAGAATTAATTCAGTTCAGTTTTATTTATATAGTGCCAAATCACAGCTAACAGTCTCCTCGAGGTGCTATATATTGTAAGGTAAAGACCCTACAAGAATTACAGAGAAAACCCAAAAGACAAAATGACCCCCTTGAAATGCATATATTGTTATGGACTGCCATGGCAGGCAGGTTAGGACCCCAGAAATGAAGACTCCGGAGACAGATTAAACACCAAAAATCACTCCGCTTTATTGTTACCCAACACATGGAAAACAGAAACCCACAGATGAATGGAATTGCACACAGCATGAATACAAGGATGACATCACAATAACGAACAGAGGGAAATGCAGATAATATATACACAGGGACTGAAGAGGGACAACAGGAGACAGCTGGAAATAACAGGTGGACAAAATAATACTAACAATATTGGGGGAAGCAAAACTGAAAACACTGCACAAGAGCAAGACACCACCAAAATAAAACAGGAACCAACATGAACAGGATAACCACACAGACTCGACACACAAGGGATTGGGGAACCAGAAATCAATATGTAAACAAAACTAACAAAACAGGAAACTGTTTTATTATATATATATATATATATATATATATATATATATATATATATATATATATATATATATATATATAAAAATCCCACGGGCGGTCTATGTTGCCCTCCAAGCTCGGGTCCTCTACCAGAGGTCTGGGAGCTTGAGGGTCTTGTGCGGTATCTTAGCTGTTCCCAGTACTGTGCTCTTCTGGACAGAGATCTCGGATGTTGTTCCAGGAATCTGCTGGAGCCACTCTCCCAGTTTGGGGGTCACTGCCCTGAGTGTTCCGATTACCACGGGAACCACTGTTACCTTCATCTTCTGTATCCTTTCCAGCTCCTCTCTGAGCCGTTGGTATTTGTCGAGCTTCTTGTGTTCCTTCTTCTTGATGTTCCCGTCACTTGGTATTGCAACGTCTATCACTACGACCTTCTTCCTTTGTTTGTCCACCACTACGATGTCCGGTTGGTTTGCCATCACAACGTTGTCTGTCTGTATCTGGAAGTCCCACAGGATCTTAGCTCTGTTGCTCTCAATCACTCTTGGGGTTGTGTCGCATTTTGACCTCGGGGCTTCCAGGTCAGATGTTCAGATGTTCCTATATACTATGCTGGCCACTTGGTTATGGTGTTCCATGTATGCCCTGCCTGCTAGCATTTTGCACCCTGCTGTTATGTGCTGGATTGTCTCAGGAGCATCTCTGCACAGTCTACACCTGGGGTCCTGCCTGCTGTGGTACACCCCAGCCTCTATTGATCTTGTACTTAGAGCTTGCTCTTGTGCTGCCATGATGAGTGCCTCTGTGCTGTCTGTCAGTCCAACCTTGTCCAGCCATTGGTAGGACTTCTCTATGTCGGCCACTTCTTCTATCTGCCGGTGGGACATGTCGTGCAGAGGCCTGTCCTGCCATGATGGTTCCTGTGCTTCTTCCTCTTCTTTCTCAGATTTCTGCTGCCTGAGGTACTAACTAAGCACATGATCCTTTGTGGCCATCTTCCTGATGTATTCATTGATCTTCATTGTTTCATCTAGGACAGTGGTTCTGACACTCACTAGTCCTCGGCCACCTTCCTTCCGCTTAGCGTACAGTCTCAGGGTGCTGGATTTGAGGTGAAACCCTCCATGCAAGGTAAGGAGCTTGCTTGTCTTGATATCAGTGGCTTCTATTTCCTCCTTTGGCCAGCTTATTATCCCAGCAGGGCATCTGACAACTGGCAGGGCATAGGTGTTGATAGCCCGGATCTTGTTCTTCCCATTCAGCTGACTCTTCAGGACTTGCCTTACTCTCTGCAGGTACTTGGAAACTGCAGCTTTCCTAGCGGCCTCTTCATGGTTCCCATTTGCCTGTGGGATTCCAAGGTACTTGTAGCTGTTCTCAATGTCTGCAATGTTGCCTTCTGGTAGTGTAATCCTCTCAGTTGTGACTATTTTTCCTCTCTTAGTTACCATCCGACTACACTTCTCCAGTCCAAACGACATTCCGATATCATTGCTGTAGATCCTGGTGGTATGGATCAGGGAATCGATATCTTGTTCCCTCTTAGCATACAGCTTGATGTCATCCATGTAGAGGAGGTGGCTGATGTTTGCTCCATTCCATAGTCAGTATCCTTAGACACTCTTGTTGATGATCTGGCTGAAGGGATTCAGACCTATGCAGAACAGCAGTGGAGACAGGGCATCTGCTTGATGTTGACTTGTGCAATGGGCTTGGAGTTGGCTTCTAGTGTTGTTCTCCACATACCCATTGAGTTCTTGATGTAGGCTCTTAGGGTCCTGTTGATCTTATACAGTTCTAGGCATTCCAGGATCAATGTGTGCGGCATTGAGTCATAGGCTTTCTTGTAGTCAATACAGGGAGTGCACAGGTTGGTCAGTCAGGTCTTACAGTCTCGAGTGACTGCTCTATCTACTAGTAGCTGGTGTTTTGCTCCCCTGGTCTCTCTGCCTATCCCTTTCTGGGCCTCGCTCATGTATTATGCCACATGCCTACTCATCTTAGCTACTATGATGCCTGACAGGAGTTTCCATGTTGTACTAAGGCAGGTTATGGGCTGGTAGTTGGATGGGACTGGTCCCTTCTGGGGGTCCTTGGGGATCAGGGCTGTCCGGCCCTCAGTCAGCCATTCTGGGTGTGTCTTAGCCTCTAGCAGC
Organism: Archocentrus centrarchus; assembly: GCF_007364275.1. Classification (NCBI taxonomy): domain Eukaryota; kingdom Metazoa; phylum Chordata; class Actinopteri; order Cichliformes; family Cichlidae; genus Archocentrus; species Archocentrus centrarchus. Next base: position 304,157 of record NW_022060301.1, read on the forward strand.
TGGTTCATTTGTGCTGCCAGGTGCTCGTGGAGTGCAGTTAGCTTCTTTAGCCAGAAGGTCTGTATCATGTCAGGGCCTCGTGCTGTCCAGCTCCTCATATATGAGACTCTTTCCTGGATGTCTGTCACTGTGATGTTACTGGGTCCTGTTCTGGGAGGTTGCTGTGGTCTGCTCTTAGATCCACTAGCCACTGAGCATTGGTAGTGTGTGACACATCCTTCTCCCATATACTCTTCCAGTATATTTTATATATATATATATATATATATATATATATATATATATATATATATATATATATATATATATATATATATATATATATATATATAAAATATATAAATTTCGCATCCCCCAGCGTAGTTGCTTCCATCATCTCCACAGCGGTGGAGATGATGGAAGCAACTACAACTATATTGTCATGGTTTCTAGGTGACATGAGCTATGCTGAGGTGAGGGTAGGTGACGCTGATATGAAGGCTAGACCGTCCAATTTCACAGCCATTAACTTCCGGCCTTTGCAGTTTTCGTGGGCTGCGAAGGACCCAGTCTACCTGGGCTGGCTCCTTCAAAGGATGCGGCCCCTCACCACGCTCATCACATTGTGCGTCAATGTAAACTTTATGCCTGGTACTTGTGCACTGAGAAACATTTCATGTTGCAAAATGTAATTAAAATGCGTTAATTTTTTAAATTTGTTATTTTCCCCTTAATTAATTAATCAAAATTAGTATCTGGGCCTGGGTCTGTAGCTTAATGAGCCTTGGCACCTGTGGGGCACGGTTGCAGAGGGCAGGAGTTACCCCTCCCTACCGCTCCACGCTGATCCCCACTGATCATCACTGCCGCCCCTGGGGTGTGGGTGCCCGTGGGTCTCAGGGTGCGTAGCCTGATGTTTTGGCATGGTTTTTAACCCGCTCACTTGGCAACTGTGGCCTGGGGGTGGCTTGGGCCTCTTTGGTGTGTGTGTATGTGTGTGGGGGGGGGGGGGGGGGGGGGGGGGGGGTGTCGGGCTGTTCTCGGGTGCTTATTACCCGTCAGGCCTGGCATAAATAAAAATACAACCATTAACAAGAATAGCCTAAAGAAAACTTATAAAAGCAAATATATTTGGTGCATCAGTGCATTCAGATCATTGTTCCAATTGTGAAAACTGCCAGACATGACAGGCTTAAAAAAAAAAAAAAATTCAGTTATGGATAGAGATCGTGGGGACACTTAGCATGAGCTCTGTTTTGCCTCGTCTCGAGCAGTTCTATGCAGTGAGCCCAGCTATACTAACTTAATACAATACAATAATATTTCCTTCATTAATAATAACATTGATATATTAATATGACAATAATATTACCAACTTAAATTAGGCTTGTGATAGTATAGTGGAGTAATAAAAATTACAAAATAAAATGCAAAAGCCTATAAAATTATTTTAAAATGGAAACCAAAAAAAAGAATAATTTTATCTGTCTATCACTTTTATACCATTTCCTTCTTATATCAACACTATGTGCAACACACATGTGAAAAACAAAAGAACAAGATTCTATCAAAATTATCACAGGACATTTGTATAACATTCCTAAATTGTACACAGTAACATACCTGCGCAAAATACCACAGCAATTTAGTTGTGGATAGAGATTGTGTGGACACTTAGCATGAGCTGTTTTGCCTGGAAAACAGCACCACTGTTAGCTGCTAGCTCAGTTGGACGCATGCATATAAAATCATGGCAGATACAAAAAAATGCAACAATATCTAGCAGCAAAAGAAGGAGCATAGTACAGAGCTTTTAGCTCTCAAGTACTCTGGGATGACTCAAATATTATATTTTGTCAACACACTCGCAGCCATGTTACTTCATCTCGAGCGGTTCTATGCATTGAGGCCAATCCACAATTCCCATGACTGCTATACAGTGCAGGTACGACTAGCGACACCAGATGGTGCTGTTTAATTCCCAATTTAGTGGGCTTTAACAAAAGCTAATTTTATCTATGTTACGTACACCCCCCTTAATTCCCATTTAATTGAGGCAATATCCATTTTAAACAAATACAAGCACATGAGCAGCGTGAATGAAGAGCAATAACCAGTTCTTGTCAGTCACAATTACTATCCACTTGGGATTAAGCCAGAAAAAGCAGCCGGGCCAGAACCCTTCTACATCAGAGACTCAGGAGATGCTGTTTACATCCCTTATGAAACAAACAGTCCTCTTCACATCAACATTCAGTGATATAATAGCCATAATAAACCTCAAAAAGAGAAAAACAAATACATAGTCTACTCAGAAAACATGTTCCTCACAAAAGAAAACAGTGAAACACTTGAAACTGAACCATCTACAACCTGTTCATTCATCTCACAAATCAATCTAGCAGGGGGTTTAACCCTTCTTCCAGCCCTACTGTACACTGGTTGTGAGTCAACTACAGTAGCCTGGGTAACTGTATTGGGCAGATCATCATCCGGGGGCATTCATGAGTGGACAGGTTCAACCTCTGCTGACAATGGTCAGGAGGTTACAATCTGTGACTCCCCACACTGTGAAAAATATTCCCCGGGATCCATTGTCTCTGTCCCCCTATCAGATGGGGAGGTTAGGTCTTTATTACATTGGTTATTCACAGAATCAGGCCGGCTGACAACAGCTTTCTGGTCACTCACATCATCCATTTGCAAGAGCCAACTGATAGTCATTCTCTCTCTGTCCTGTACTTCAACAGGGACCTCTGGGTCAATTGGTTCATCATTAGCCAACAAAGTGCAACTCGACTTCAGGTTGAGCTCATTATCGGTTGTGATGAAACTCACAGGGAGAAGGAGGTTTCTGTGAACAACCTTCTCCTTCATAGTCACAGGGTCTCTGATTGAGTACACATTGAGTCCAGGTTTAATTGAAGTCACCTCAAAAACTGTTGAGTCCCATTTGTCTGCACCCTTCTGCTTTCCTTTCCCACCTCGGTTTGCGAGTAAGACTTGGTCGCCGAGAGCAAGAGGTGATCCCTTAACTGCCTTGTCGTAATTCTCAGCTTGCCGAGTCTGCTCCATCCTGCTATGTTCTCGGGCAATACGTGCCGCGTCAGCCAAGTCACGCCTTAATTGGGCTACAAACTCACGATGGTTGACCACTGAACCATTTTGGAGAACGTGCTGGAAAACAACGTCTACAGGCAGACGTGGGATCCTACCAAACATAAGATAAAAGGGAGCAAACCCTGTGGTCTCATGTTCGGTACAGTTATAGCAAAATGTCAGCAGCTGTAGCATTTGGGGCCATCTAGCTTTCGAGTGGGCAGGTAAGGTACGTATCATGTTTCCAAGTGTCCTGTTGTACCGCTCAGCGATCCCATTGCTCTTTGGATGGTATGGTGTCGTGTGAGATTTCTTAACACCAGCCATGTCCAGGAGCTCCTTTATAAGCTTACTCTCAAAATTTGCACCTTGATCTGAATGGATGCACTTTGGGAACCCATATATGCAGAAAAAATCATTCCACAGACGACGAGCAACTTGCTTTGCAGACTGGTTCTGGCACGGGAATGCATGTGACAACTTGGAAAAATGGTCTGTGACTACCAGAACATCCACACATCTTTTGTCGTTATATTCAGCAGTCCAAAAATCGATACACACGAGCTCCATTGGCTCAGTAGTATGGATACTTTTGAGAGGGGCTCGGTCGCAGGGCTCAGGGGTCTTCCCAACCACACAGCAAAAGCAATTTTTAACATGGTTGACAATGTCTCGCTCCATCCCTATCGAGAAAAACCTCTGTCGAGCCAGAGAGAGTGCGAGCCGCCGGATGATTCACCAGCACGTTCCCCCCGTGTGGGCTTCCTGTGTTTTTGAGTGTAATAGTGAACTCTCCCCACAATTCTGTCCTGTTCCTGCAGATTGGCAAGTTGAGTCTTTGGCAAAGCAGTTGTAAAGCCAACATCTGTGAGCAGAGGGATACTTGATTCCCCGACCATTAAAGGTCTCAAAAACAAATTGGAGGAATTTGACTCTCTTTGGTTCCCACTGCTCAGCTCCATTACTTAGTGGGGGTGGTGGGACTGCGGGCTCTGCTCCTGATGTGCTTTGTGGGGGGGTGGGGGGGGACTCCGGGGGCCTGGGTAGCTGGTAGCCTCCTGAGGCTGGGGTCCTGGGGCGACCTTCTGGTGATGTCTGTGTGCCTGTCCTGGTTGATGGTGGTGGGGGCTTGGATGGTGCTGCCTTCGGTCCTGGGGTGTGGGCGGGGTGCTTGGGGGGGTGGTGCCGGCCCTCGGTCGGTTGGCTGGTCTTCCCTGTGTGGCTTGGGGGCTGGGGTCTGGGGCCCCGGCACTGGGGCCGCGCCGGCTCCCGGTGGGCCCCCCCTGGCGCGGGGGGGGCCTCTGCTGTCCCGGCCGCGCCGCCGGGTGGGGTGGGTTGGCCTGACGTCGGGATGTCCGGTCTACGCTTTTGGGGCCCTGGGGTGCCTGCATTGCAGGGGGGTGGGGTGGGGGATGGGGCCGCGGTGGGGTGGTTGGGGGGGACTGGGCACTGCATTTCCATGCCCAGGCCAGTATGTCCTGTCGCCTGTTTGTGTCTATTGTTGAGTGAATGGGCATCTAGGAGGAGCGGGCCGCCCTCTGCGGTGGGGGCGAGGGCGCCAACCTCGGGTGCTGCAGTGCTCCGGGATGCTGTCACCGCGGCCCCGGGCTCACCTCCCCCTGCCCTGTGCTGGGGTGTGGGAGGTCGGGGGGCCTATTGAGCCAGCGGACAGCTGGCTCTCTTCTTCCAGGATTCTTCCTGGTGATATGCCCCCCCCTCCCCCTCCCCATACACAAACACACACACACACACACACAGAATACACATCACTCACAGATGTAGGATGGAGAGGCCACGTGGAGAGCTGCACCACCACTTGCCTCTCCGTTTTAATTGCACTTTAGTCATTATAACTCACAACACATACACACTTACAACCTGATACACATAGGACCTTTGGGGCAGGCATGTTACTCAGAGGTTGATGAGATGGGCCGCTGAGGTGGCCCCACTCGGATCCTCGTCACTGTCTGTCTCCAAATTTTATTTGCACTTTAGACATGGAGGGTTTTGGGGGGGCAGTGTGGGCAAGCACTGACGACTAACAGTTGGCGCTTGTGGCATAACTGTCCCCTCAATTTTAACTGCACCCTATACACCTCATTCACTCACAAACATTAACACATAGACCTACAAGTTGGGGAGGAGGAGGGGTGGATGGGTCATCTTACACCCCGATTTCTTGCGTCTCGCACGGGGTAGGGGTCGGGTGGTTCCTTGGGGACCGGGCTGGTGGCGTCCTGGGGTCGCTGTTGGCCCTGGGGTGGTTTCCACTTGCCCCGCCTTCAGAGGGTGGGTAGCCTATGGATGAATGTGTGTCTTTGTGTATTTGTCACCGTCTCCGTGAGTATGGGTGGGTGAGTGAATGTGTATGTATGGCATATCTGTGTGTGGGTAAGTATGTATGGGCATGTATGAGTATCTGTGTATAAATGTGTACACGGGTGTCTGGGTGTGTTTGTATGTATGGCTGGACCTGGGTCTGGGCCTTGTGCCTTGCCTCCTGGCCGCTCCTTGCTGGTTGCCTCCTCCCCCCTACCCCCCTGGGATGGGGGTGCCTCGGGGTTCCTGGGTGGGGCTGGGTGTTCTGGCGTGGGTGCTGGCCTGCCCCCCTTGGGGGTGCGGTGCGGGGCTGCGTTGGCTTCTTCGGCGTGGGGGGGGGCTCTGTGGAGGGTCGGGCGGTCCTTGGGTGCCGTGGGCCCGGGAGCCCTGCCGCCGGCCAGTGCAGGGGGCTGGCCGCTGGGGGGGGGCTGGCTTCTCATCGCCTTGGGTTCCCTGGAGCCCTCGCTCCTCGACTGGGGGGGCTCCGTCTGAGACCACCCTCTCCCGTCTGCTGGGGTAGGTGTGCGGTTGTCTTTGGACTGAGTGGCCGGGGGTCTTCCTGGCTCTTGGTGGGCTGCTGGTGGCCTGGGGTTCCGGGGGCTTTCCGTACCTGCCTCTGGCTTCTGATGGGTGGAGCTGCAGCGTTTTGCCCTCATTGGTAAGTACGTTCCATGACACAGACACAAACATGACACAGACACAAACGCCCACTCAATCACAACTCAATAAAATTGTTGGTGTGCGTAACATGCTTTGTTAGTTTTGTTTTTCACACACAAATTTATTTTTGCAAGTATTGATAGTATTTTTTTATATGTTAAAGTGATGAAGTATCTGATTAATAGACTTGTGCTCTTTCCCCTTTTTTTTTGCTCCCTTTCTCTCTCCCTTTTTCTTCTCTTTATTTTCCTCTTCTTCAGCCTGTCAGCTCTGGCTGTAACATAGTATGTGGAAAAATAACTCAGATAAATAAAATAAAGGGTTAAAACATCAACAAGAAGAGCCTATTGAGAACCTATAGAGCTCATCTTGAAATAGCAAATATGTTTGGCACAACAACGCATTCAGATCACAGTTCTGCTTGCAAGATCTACCAGACATGACAGGCTAACAAAAAAAAAAAAAAAAGGTCTCAAAACCCCAGGATCACAAGCATCCAAAACTGCATGAGCCTCCTGCGAGGAGAGGAAGTTGGGAATGGAAAGCAAATCACTCACAGCCCCATCCTGACACTGGACAACAACAAACTGACAGTAGTTTGTACATCTGAATGCATCTTGTACATTCCCATCAGCCATTCCACTAACTTGGGCCAACAGAGAAGAATAAGGCTCAGTCGTGTGGGCAACACACGACTTCACAAATGGTTCTCTACTGAGTGCGTCTGCGATCACATTTTTAGTGCCAGGGACACAGTTTAAGTCAAAGTTGTAAGCAGCAAGTTTAGACACCCATCTTTGTTCACAAGTATCTAACTTTGGTTTAGTCAGCATGCGGGTTAGTCGATTATTATCAGTCCACACTGAAAAAGTCTGTCCTTTTAACCAGTGGCTAAATTTATCACAAACAGCCCACCTAAGAGCTAGGAACTCCAGCCGATGGGCTGGGTAGTTCAGCTGGGCATGAGACACAGTCTTACTTGCAAAAGCCACAGGCCTAGCAATGTTGCCATCAGGCGGCAGTTGCGGAAGGACAGCGCCTAATCCATTAAAGTAGGCGTCAACAGCTAGTATGAAAGGAGCATTAAAGTCTGGATGAACCAGTGTAACACTATGTACAAGGTCATATTTCAAAGACTCGAATGCTCGTCTGCACTCGTCAGTCCAGTCGGAAGGGGATAGTCTAACTAAACCCTTTTTAAACCTAGGCTTATGGCCCTTTCCCCTTTTCTTAACAGTAGGCTCTGGCACTAGGTTAAACAACGGTTTAGCTGTGGCAGAGCACCCCTCAATAAAGTAGTGGTAATACAGGACCATACCTAAGAAGGATCTAATCTTCTTGGCACTGGGAGTTATGCCATCAGATTCCATGAGGTCAGCTTCCTGAAAATCATTAATGGCCTGTACCTTACATAGATCAGTTTTAACACCGTCCACACAAACGACATGACCCAGAAACTTCACAGAGTGCTGGAGAAAGTGACACTTTCTGGGTGAGAGCTTTAGGTTGTTAGCAGTCAAATAGGAGAAAACTAACTCCAAGCGCTCTAATGCAAGCTGTTCAGTGGGGGCAAACACCATGATGTCATCGAGGTAGCACAGGAGACTAGTGAACTTCTCATCACCAAAGATTGACATCATCATGCGCATGAATGTGGCTGGGCTGTTTGTCAGACCCTGTGGCATCCTGTTATATTCATGGCAGGGTTATTATAGTTAACGAAAACAAACGAAATAATGAAAACTGAAATTGAACAAAGATTGTCATTAACTAAAATAAATGAAAACTAAAATTAAAAAGAAAAAACGATAACTAACTAAAACTGTATTATGAGTTTAAAAAACTAACTAAAATTATAGATAAAATGAACTTTCTTTTCGTGTTTGTCATTTGTGGATTGATTATTTTTCCGCTCTCCGAGTTTAAGCTGGGAGCGCTGTCGGGCAGCTTTGTGCATGCAGTGCTCACTGAGCTGGTCCGCAAAGTAATGGCAGCAGTCTGCCGAGAAAGCGGCAGAGTCCCATATGGAGTTTCTTTGAGTCCAATAATACAAGTCCACCTGAGAAGTGCACACAAGGCAGCTACGGAAACCACTCTGAACCGACGTAATCTGGCGTTCACCTCCGGAGAAGTGTGACTACTCATCGCTGCCACACAGCCACAACGTTGTGAGGAACCTGTTCCGTCCTTGTGCATTTCCGGCCACTTTATTAGTGAGAGAATAGCATGCAACTTGACATTGTAAAAGCCTGAGGTAAGGTCCATGGTGGAAAAGAACACATTGGCACCAAGCACAGCAAGAGCATCAGTCTGATGTGGTAATGGATGTGCATCTTTCACAGTTCTAGCATTCAGCCACCTAAAGTCATTGCAGATGCAAAGATCACCATTAGGTTTCACGACAAGGACAAGTGGAGAAGAGTACTTGCTCAGAGACTTGCGGATTATTCTGAGCTCCTCCATTTCACTCAAAGCCATTCTGAGTTTATCATAATGGCATGGGGGGACTTGCCTGTATGGGAATCTGAAAGACTTATCATCCATCAAACAAATTTTATGGACAAAGTCTTTAGCCTCCCCACAATCCATTTTGTGGCTCGAGAATATGGAATGGTACTGCTCAGTGAGGTGTAATAACTTATTTCTCTACTCCAGAGACACCTCACAAGACAAAATGTCAAGATTCTGAAGGCCAAGGCTGCTGAGAGTGTTTTGAATCTCCTCATCACATCTCACAGTGGGTCAGGAATCCTGCACACACTGAGCATATGACTGAACTCGCTCTGGCTCACTCAAGTCCTGCACAGACAAACAGGGAGACACATCTGCAAGTTTCGTATTTCTCTTCAGAGTCAACGGCTTTGTTGTTGGGTTAACAACTTTCACAGGGACCCACCCATCACCATAGAGAGTAGTAACAACCCTCCCAACCAGTATTTGTACAGGTCTTGTTCAACATCGAGTGGGCTCAATTAGGACTGTACTCCCTCAGGGTTTATACAGGAATCCTAGAGTTCAATTTACTACCTTTTACTACCTATTTTTACTACCAGCATGAAATCGAGCAGCAGCCTTTTTTAGCAGTGGATTCACAGCACTAAACCATGTTAAGAAGATCGCCCATCTCTCACCAAAGACAAAACTTTATCCCACTTACTTGAAAGTGTAACTGTGACTTTGTCTTGACTAAGACCTCATACACATTAATATTCCAAACACATTTCAAAAAGTGGCACAGTGGGTAGGCGCCTTTCTTGCAGCTGGTGGGTTGCCAGTTTGAGTCCCTGTCCCTGTGCTGCGTTGTGTCCTTGGGCAAGACACTTAAACCACATTGCCCAACAGTTGTGCCGGTCTCTGGCTGCATGACCGCAGATGCCAATGACCATGAGTCAAATTTGTTTTTTAAGAATATAAACAAAATACAATGAAATTCAAGTTTCACAAGCTGATTATTTTTCAATACAATATTGGAATATTGGTTTGCTGCTGAGGTGTGACGGCAATACTTGTGCTCATAGCTGACCTTGAGGTTGCAGTTGCAGTGCTTTGTGTAGCACCAAAAAACAAAATAGGGATCTGCTCAACACGCGCACGAATCCGCTGCTGGTGAATGGTGGATGCTCGGTGTGATTTGATCACCGTCACACCGTTTCATGTCAAATTTATATTTTTTTCTGCACACTTTAGAAAACGCCTCTCGATCATTCTCCATGACCGGCTTAACCCTCTGGGGTCCGGGGTATATTTGGCCATTTTTGACTATTTTTGTTTTTAGCTTCATAGTTGACCTTAAAAACTGTTTACCCTGCCTTGTTTGGTATAATTTTTTTTTTCAGTACGACCTCATGTGTGTGACTGTATAGTTATTCTTTCATTTTCACATACTGTATTAAGACATTGGACTTATAATCACATAAAAACATAAAATCAGAGTAGAAAAAAGTTAAAAATCACAAACATGCTTAACAAAATATTTTTACAATTAAAATGCAAATAAAAGTTGTGAATTTGCAAAACTTGTATTTAACTTTTTTTACTATATTTTTACACAACTATTCACATTAAAATGCAGGAAAGGCCTCCGGTGTTTTTGTGTACAACTATTGGCAGAGCAATCAGGACTCACATTAAGATGCTAGACAAATTATTTATGCCACCTCAAAAAACAGTTTCTGTCCTCCACAAGACTGAGGGGCCCATCACAGGCAAAACCTGCCAGTAATGTCTCTTTTACCACTTTTTCACCTGCTCCGCAGCAGTCAAATGCACCCAAATGCATCGTGTTACCGCATAATTTTCTGATTGGTTGATTTTTCCACCAATAGGAACGGGGTTGTCGGGAATTATTTTGTTTTGTTGTTTTTATTAGCAAGCACTTCCTGTTAGCGAAACTCACATTTTCGCCGTTTATTTCTGCACAAAACGCGCATCGAAGGTGAGGACAATATACAGGAAAAAGCCTGGCGTAAATTATTGGGCATAACTCTGGTTTTACTTGGCCTATCAACGTAATTTAAAAACTGGTACATAGTTTGAAGTCTGCACTTTCGATTCGTGTCAGCAGCGTCCCGATGCTACGTCATCTCAAATCGGCGATGTCATTTTGACACGCCAGCGCGTCCGTGCACTCCGGAGGGTTAAGCCAGTCTTTGCCGGGTCATCGAGCCAAAGTTGTGAAAACTACATTTTCCCATGAGGAGGCGCAAAAAGACTCCACGCATGCGCACAGCAGATCAGACAGTGGAACCGCTCGTCTATCAACGTCAGCTCAGGTCCTGCTGAGTAGTTATATTTCTATACAGATCTTAGAGTTAAACGAACTTAAAACAAAAAGTCTGCATCAATGGAAAAGTCAAAATATATTGAAGGGGTGATGAAAAATTTACTACCAAGTCAAATTCTGTTTACTACCTTTTACTACCTTTTACTAGCCTTAATTTGACCTCATTTAATTTACTACCTTTTACTACCTTTTACTACCCCGCGGAAACCCTGTCCCTACAGCTGTAACATCAACAGTAGGTAATTTTGTCCACACCAAATGCTCAGACATCGGTTGGAGGGTTACAGATCTTTTCAGCTTAGATGTACCAATCTTATCAGGAAGGGTCTTAGCATCACATTGTTTGGATTAGGACAACAATGACAACAACTGGGGTAACTTATCACCCTGAGCAGCAGTCTGAATGGATGTGGCTGGACGGATCTCAGCTGAGCCTTTCATTTGTGTTATTAGCCATTTAATAAGATTACTTCCCAATAACCTTATAGCCATAGACAGAGATAGTGAGGTCATATAGGGCGATAGGTGTTACCAGATGACCCCCACAGCCAACAATTACAAAGTCCTCAGCTGTGCTTCTCACAATATCAGGTAATGATTTAGACAGTTCAGCATCGGTTGTTTCATTCACAGTGCAGGTCATTGAACCACTGTCGACTAGCGCTTTCATGACATGTCCACAATCAGCAGTAACTTCAGTGTGGAATAGGCTATCAGTTTTAGAAAGTCTTTGTAGGCCCTGTATAATCACAGTTTTATCCAAAGGTACCAAGCTGCTGTCAGAGTGATTCATAGTCAACGTCTGTCACATCCAAGGTAGGAGGTTCACTCATCTGATCTACGCTGTCCTCCCCTGCACGCAGATCAAGTAGTTTCCCTGCTGGCCAGAGACGGAAGGGCGGCCACTTTGAGGGCAATTGCGTCTGGAGTGCCCAGGTGTGTGGCACAGGAAACACAGCCTATTGTCACGGGAATGAGTATATGCATCACGCAAGTTCTCGTTGCATACAGCACATGGCTTGGTATGGAGGCCTTCAACTCTGGGGAACATAGCATTGTTACGCGACCTTCTATCGATGTTAACCTTACTTTGATTCTGCAACAGAACTTTTTCCAGCACAATGATCAGCTTCTCTAGGGCTGAGCTGTCAGAAGCAGGTGTGTGATCATTCATATTTGTGGCATTAGAAGCACTTTGCCTAACATCAGCTGTATTCATCACAACTTTGTTGTGTTTGCCCCCCCAAACATCTCGCACCCCTCTCAAGATGGTACTCATCCAGCACCTCCTGAACTTCGCGAGCAGACCATTTATCGATGGTCTTGGACCTAAAAGTATGAGCCAGGTCTTTGTTGGGGCAGTGTCTGATAAACATACATGTAAATTTGACACTGGGGTTGTCAAAGGTTTTCACTTGTTCTCTAAGACAGCCTGCAGCAGTGTTGGCAGCTCTGTTCAACCTAAGCCAAAACTCATAAGGGTCCTCATTTACTTTTGGCAGGGTGGAATAAAAGTCAGCAAGGATCACAGAAGAGCTGAAGGTGGAGCTGAAATGTTTGCGAAGAAGTCCATATATTTTACTAGGGTCACCAGCAACATCAATCTCGCGATTTCTTATGCCAAATTTCACCACATCTTTGGCACTGCCCCTCAGATGAATGAGAATCACCTTTGGCTGGTTTTCTGGTGAAATACCACTTTTTCTGATATAGCTTCTCATCGACTCCTCACACTCATCAACAGATATCCCATCAGAGCCATCACCCCTGAACACAGGCGGGTCTTTAGGACCATGAGCAACAAGGTGTATCTGGGAGAGGTCTAATGTATGACTATGAACTGAGTCTTTTACATCAGGTGTGTCAATATTACTTTTGGGTCCATCAGCAGATGGGCCAGGTACACTCAGTCGCGTCATAATGCTGTCTGCTACCTGGTACCCGATCTGCTGCACATTGTCACTCATTTGGTTAACAAGACTCACATTTTCATTAGCAGTCTCACGTGCCGATGTACTAGTGCACACGGGTTCATTAAACTCAACACATGGTTCAAGATCCGGGGTCACATTGTCATCACTAATGTACCTAACAGGCTCACCCAATGTACAGGGAACTCGGGACACCTGTAACCCACGACTCGTACTAACCCCAAAGGGTGTGCTGAAATTTTGAAAACTCATAGTCAATAATGAGAATGTTACTGAAGAGACGACTTAAGGAGCAGAACAGCACAGATGTCCTCTTTGGCGAAGGAGCTGGAACAGATTGGGAGCAGAGCAGTGATGCGATGTCCAGCCCGGTTCAGCAACATCAATGAGTCACGGCACCAATGTGACCGATGTATGTCTGGTCATATCTCTTTGCTGCTCAATGATCCACTCCACATCAGTTGGTTGTGACAGCAGTTTATTATCTGCACAAAATACCACAGCAATTCAGTTGTTGTGGATAGAGGTCATGTGGACACTTAGCATGAGCTGTTTTGTGTGGAAAACAGTACCACCGTTAGCTGCTAGCTCAGTTGGACACATGGATATAAAATCATGGCAGACCTAACAGTATCTAGCAGCAAAACATGGTGAAAACAAAACAAGGACTCAAATATTATGTTTTGTCCACACGTATTTGCAGCCATGTTACCTTATCTCGAGCAGTTCTATGCAGTGAGGTCGATCCACAATTCCCACGACTGCTATACAGTGCAGGTACGACTAGCGACAGCGGATGGCGCTGTTTCATTCCCAATTTATTGGGATTTAACAAAAGCTCATTTTATTTATGTTACACTTCTCCTCATTCATGATGGTTGTCATTTCGATTTCTGTAGCTGTGAAATCAAGTGCGTGCATGACCTTAGGGACATCAAATGTACACATTGTGAACTTTCCCTGCACTGTGGTAGATTGTAAATTGCAGTGAAATAATACAGGCCCAAGCAGCAATCAAAGCAGTGATCTAGCCGGTGAGGAGTCCGTGGGGCAGGCTCCTGTTTGCTAAATGCAGTGACAGCAGAGCTCCAAAAGTGAAGGTGAAATTCTTCGCCCAGCGCAGCGCCTTTCGAGCAACCGCTAGCTAGAACACTGCATGCGCACACACACACACACACATACCACACCATCCGCATCCTCCCAACATTTACTGTGTTCATGTGTGCAGATCACTTATTCATGGACTTATAAAATACAAAAGTTCTATGACATAACTTACCAAATGTCTTTAAACGGGAAGAGGGGAGGAGAAGGAGCGCAGGGGTGCCTAATTAGCGCCACGCCTCTGTTATGGATCATGTCATATGCACAGCTGTTAAGAAAAAAAAAAATTCTTGTGAAGACCTGCCCCTTTCTCAATAATTCCAATTTATTTTTTTTAACATGGCCGTATACATTAAATCAATAATATAAATTGCAAAAAATTATCACTCTCTTCATTACTCACTTAGAGTTACATAAGATTTAATAATTTTTTTCTTATAAAGTCTTTTGAATTGATTTATTGTAGAACATTTTTTTAGTTCATCATCCAAACTGTTCCATAATTTTACTCCATGAACAGAAATGCACATTTGTTTTAAAGTAGTAGGATTTACTCATAAAATCATACTTCCTCCTGTTGTTTCTATCACTCGAGTTTAAAGCAAAGATCTTCTGAAAAAACTAATTAGCAATAGCCTCTTTCTTGCTTTGAACATAACCAGTAGCATCTTTAAATTAGCCAAGTCTCTTAATTTTAAAAATTTGATTGAATAAACAATTTATTAGTATGTTCTCTAACATTCACATTGTGTAAAACTCTTATAGGTTTCTTTTGTGTCACAAACAGCGGCTTAATGTTAGTTTTATATGCGTTGCCCCACACCTCTATACAATAAGTCAAGCATGGAATGACAAATGGCTAATATAATGTCCAAAGTGTTGACAGTTCTAAAATGTTTTTTACTTTGTTTAGAAGTACAATACTTTTAGCTTACTTTTAGTTTTTGTTTTATGTATTTTAAAATGAGATTTCCAATTAAGTTTATGATCCAAGTCAATTCCTAAAAATTTAACTTCATTTACTCGTTCCACTAAATTGTCATCTATAGTCATTGTATTGCAATCACCTATTATTCTGTTACCAAAAACCATAAATTTTGTTTTTTTCCAGTTTATCAATAATTTATTGTAATTAAACCACTCATTAAGTTTAGACATCTTACAAACCATATATATATATATATATATATATATATATATATATATATATATATATATATATATATTAGGGGTGGGACTCGATTAAAAAAATTAATCGAATTAATTACAAGCTTTGTAATTAATTAATCGAAATTAATCGCATTTTAATCACATTTCAATATTTGACATGAGAAATATTAATTTAAGTTTGGTTGATGAATGAATCAATATACATAAGCCTAAACTTCAAAATGTTGTTTATTTTCCCACCAGTCTACTACACAGACCAATGAAGGGTGGAAGTGCTCCTGTGATAAGCAAACTCCTGAAATTAAAGTTAAGCATCATAACTGGATAGTTTTATTCAACATTAATGTCTCACTTAATATAGTTGGAAATTAATAATTCTCTCAGCTGTATTCCTCGATGTTGAAATGTGTTGTGCTTGTTTTAACAGCTTATTTTCAATAAAAGACTTAAAATTAAACCACAAAAAGGAGAAAAATTTGTTCTCCGTTTAACCAGCTGCTTTTACACAGCTGTGCTTCACACTCACGGTTGCCAGGTGACATGAGCTACGCAGAGGTGAGGACAGGTGATGCTGATATGAAGGCTAGCCGCTCACGTCCTCCCTTTGCGGTCTTCGTGGGCTCTGAAGGACGTGGGTCGGGTCCTTCGCAGGATGCGGCCCCTGAATTTGGACATTGTGCGTCGATATAATCTGTATGCCGGGAACTCGTGCACTGAGAAACGTTCCATGGTGCAAAGTGCGTTAAAATGCGTTAAAATTTTTAATTCTTTAATTTCCCCGTAATTAATTAATCGAAATTAACGCGTTAAAGTCCCAGCCCTAATATATATATGTATATAGATGTAGCGGGTGTATTTAAAATGTTAAGATTTTTTTTTATATCCCACCAAGAATCCATCCCGTTATTTAGTTTTGTTGTTATTTTTCATATATGTGTATGTATTTGTTTTCTATGTTATGTTTTGGGAGCTTTTATTTTGTTATGTCACTTCGACTTCCCTTCCATGTCACTTCCGGTGGTTTCGGGCCTCTCTCTCCTCAGTCGGCAAGAGGCGCTGCTGAGAAGAGGTGAGGTTACGTTCGTGCTTCTGGTTATGGAGTGATTTAATGTGTTAGAAGTGTTAAAATACGACTCAAACCTTGCTTGTTGTGCTCATAAGTTAAGTGTTGAGACATTGTTGGTTGTTTTTAGTGTGAATCCCTTTTTTTGTGAGTACAGCACTCGATTGCAACAAGCTAGTATTAAGCTAGGCTGCAAGAGCATACAGGCAGCTTCTCATGTGTTTGCCGGTTTGTTCTCTAGAGGGCGTGCATGCAGAAGCTCCATGAGGTTGCTGTACTACACTCTTAAAACAGATGTGTTATTATCAACACAAGTGGTGTCAATTTATAACACATTACTGTGTCAATATAAGGACCACACAACCTGTGTAACATTTCACACAATCATTGTGTTAAAAATTTAACACAAGGTTTGTGTTAAGATCGTCAACACAGTACTTGTGTAATATGTTACACAGGTTGTGTGGTCCTTATATTGACACATTAATGTGTTTTAATATGTGCTAATTCTGATCGGATTTTAAATAAACCAACACCAAACTGTACAAAAAGGTTAATATTCATTGTTCAGTTTTTTTACAACCATGGTCCTGAACAAAACATTTCATTCATTTTTTCCAGGCATAAAATCACCAGTTTTAAAGGAAAAACATCCTTCTAAAATTCCCAACATACTGTAACAAAATACATACAAAATACAAAATACATTGCTCATGCATATTGTCATTTTTTTCCCCAGCCTACAATGTTAAACTGGATGTCAAATTACTTCCAGATTTTGAACATGCAATTCAGAATGATCTACAGAATTTTGTACCTGGGATTTAAGTAAAATCTGTCTCCCTCAAGACATAACAGGCTTAATGGTCTGACATCTGCAAGGTCACTTATGCTAACCACTTCAAATACATCACTTCTATCAACCAAGTAAGCATAGAAATGATCATCAAAACATTCAACTGATAAAACTCTGACAAATAGCAATACCTCTACGTTCTCACATTGTGGAAGGATGTGAACTATTTCACCAAACAGGCGTTCACCTCTTATATCATAGTTAAGAGGGACAACACTGCCTGTTCTGTAGGTCTGACCAAACACACTGACTGTGTGTGCGACATGGACTGTGCTTAGAGTGTCAAGATCAACATTCTTTGCATGCAGCTTTTCAAGAAGCAGTTCACCATGTTCCAATAATCCTAAAATGACAGGAAAAGCATTTGTAACGCATATTTTTCTCTCAAGTGGCTTCCCCAATTTCCAGTTGTACATACTCTGTATTTGCGTCTTATAAGCCAGTGTTTTTGAAATATTTTTAAAGTTACAGACTATATGAGTTTGACGTTTCAAAGGACAGTGTTTACTTTCAAACCTCATGCACCATAGCTTCACAAGTGGCCCAAACTTAATCATCATTCTACCATAGTGAATCATAAAATGGTGCTTGGGGATAAGTGGTCAGTCTGGATACAGTGTCTTAAACAAGTTGTGGTGGTCTATTATCAACTGCTTTAAAAACACACTTAGTCCATTTGTAACTACAGGTGCAAATATTATGCTGCAGATTTCTCTAAGAAGAAGAAACAATTTCCAGTGTGCACTTTGCCTACTAACTAGGTTCCCTATCATGAGTGGTAAAAATACATGTTCAGCATGTTCACTTGTTCTTAGATTCAGAATTACAGATGGCTTATCCCTCTCATTCATGTAGCCATAATCAAAGCTTGATATTCGATTGTTAAGCTGCTCTAATGTAAACTGTTTGTCCACATATATGAACTGTCGCAACATCAATTTTACTTCCAAAGGCGCAACACCTTCCAACACATCATGCATGATGTCTACACAAACACCTTCTGTCACATGGAAATATTTAAGTGTGTTCAAACAAGAGTCATCTTTGATGCCTGTGGAACTGGGATCATTCACCATTACATGTTGCTGATAATTGACTCTGTCACGTGTTACAAGCTTATCTTCATCAAAGACATGTTGAGCAGTTTTTTTGTCTACTAAGCAGAAGTGACAAAATGTTTTAGCTGTGAAACTCTCCAAATAGCCACAAAAGGAATGACAAGCAAGGTTGTCTGCAGTCAATAGGCAAATTGTACCATAAAGCAAGTAATTTTGACCTTTGACATTACCTGCAATACCTTGACGTTCAAGATACTTAATGTCTTCTAGCAATGGCTGTAGTATCTTGCTAAAGCCATATTTTTCTCTATCGATGGTATTAAAAAGAAGACACAAATGAACATTAGCCAGAGATGAGTTGTACTCTGCAGGCAGATTTCTCAAAGAAAAATACACAGCACCCATTTTGTGTATTTTCGTCTTAGAACCTAAGGGATTGGTGGTTTCAACATCATCAAAATAGAGCTGTATCTGTAATGCATTTGGATTTCTACTGTACAAAAGATGTGTTGCAAAATGTGCCCCATCGCAGTAGTCTCGCATTTTAGCATCCATACTTTTATTAGACTTCATGTAATGACTCTGAAAATTCTCACAGCTAAAAAGCAGTCTGATGGTGTCAAGAATAGAAATATATTGACATGTTTCTGAGATCAGCACTTGTGCCACTTGTCCATTCTTTCTGGCAGTATCTGCCCTGTGCCCCAAAAATATCTCTGTTGGTTTCACAAGAGACATTTTACCAGAGAAATATTTACTCATCTTATAGGGAGTGTCAACATCCTCAAACATTTTCCTCCCACTTTCCAAATCCTGCATCAAAGTTATGAAAGCATCATCATCTTGAGGTATGGAATGGGTATCTATGAAGGTCAGCATTCTCTCTTGAACCTTGTCCATAGTCCTGTCTATAACTTCCTTTGCACATGTAATGCTCCTCTGCACATCACTGAGAGTTGTATTGGGTGAGGAATACATTTGGGCTACAAATGCAGCAGCACAGTCTTTAAGACTTGGTGAAACAGCTGTTACATCTTCATATTCAAGAGCTGCTGTAGCTTCTACTCCAACAGGTTCATTACCAACATCATTTGACATATTACAATGTTCCAATTGTCCTGGGACATAGTCAATTTGCTCATTTTTCAGCACTGTTGAATGGACTTTCTTGAGATGCTTTGCATAAGAGTTTAGATTGTGATATGTTCTTTGGCAGCTGTTCTGGCAACAAATAAGTTGAAAGTCATTTGAATCTGATAAGGCATGAAAGGCTCTGAGATGCCGAATAAGGTTCCTGACTTCTCCTCCAGTTTTACGCATACACTTTGGACACACATACATGGTTTACTTATGAAATAGCCTGGAGTTTGGAGATGAGCTCAACAACTTTGGATCTCTTCTTACCAGAAATGGGAATCTCATAAATGTGCTCCAGAAAAGAGAAGAGAGACTGCAGCTGGATTGGATAAACAAGGTTGCAAACCCAATACATCTTGAACAGCTTGTCAACTGCACTTGTCAGCCCTTCGTCTCCAAGTGGAAGAGCAATCTTGTCACGATGATCACATACTGTTGGGAAGTTCCACTAGGGTGTCCAAGGCAAATGATGACAGGCTGGTGGGTCTTTGAATCAGGATTTTCAAGAAGAGAAGAGATGCTTGTTCCAGTCTGTAACACAAAAAGTTTGAAAAACTACATTACAAAACCAGCAAATGGACACTAGCATTACCAAAAATCTGGAATAAGATGAATTATGTTCTACATTCAAAAAGCCAGAAACAGAAAGATTAAGACAAAAATAACATACTGGTACAAAGTCCAAGAGGTAGGAGATGGCTGATTTAACACTGCAGCGACTCCATCCTGCTCTCTGTCCCGAAGCAGTTGGTGGAAGAAGTTGCGTGAGCACCTGAAGGGCTCTAAAGCAAAGCATGTCTAAAAGAAAACAGACCTTTACCTTAGTCATGTTCAACAATTAAAATGACTGAAGTATATATTAATTGCATTAAAGCTATTAAATGGGTGCAACACAACATACGATCACTGTTGTTCTCAGGAGCTGATGAAGGATTTACCAGATCTTGAGGCAACTCCAAAGAAGCAATCTTCATCAACCTGGGGATGATGTTTGTCTCCCATTTGCGAAGAAAATGATCAGTCTTCCCCTCAAACAGTTTTCCAAAATCTGCATCAAGCTAAGATATAGAAGAAGATGAAACCGTTCTTTAGTCAGTTTCAATACATTTTGCTCTTGTTCCACATTTACTGAGGCATGGCTTCTTACTAGGGCTGCATAAAACGATTATTTTAGTAATCGAGTATTCTATCGATTATTCCAGCGATTAATCGAGTAATCGGATAAGAAATACTTTTTTTATTAACAGTTTACCTGCATATTTTAACTTCCGTAATGCAGTTTCTCGCCATGTGAACAAACAGCGGTGAATGGAGCAGCTACAAAGTTCTCTTTTCTTCACCTTAACACTTGCTGATCAGGTGCTTGATGAAGGACCTCCAGCTGTTTCACAGATTTAATGGTGGTTACTAAAAGAAAAAGCTGCTGTTTTGGACGCTGGAAAAACGTTTCCTTTTTCACTACTTGAGCTCACCGTCACAGCTTCGCCTCTTTGCGCTTGCGCAGTTAAAACCGCTGCCTGCTATGAGTGTTTTGAAAAACTAGTGGCTGCGGGAGCCATGGCGCATGTGTGAGTAATGGTGTAATGCTTTGTATTCACAAGCATTCTCGAAAATACGTTTCTACTGCAGGTCTATATTTAGTCACTAATAAGGGATTAAAGTATAAAAAATATTTTGAAGGAGCCCCTCGGTCCTGGGGGGCGGGCCTTCCGGTACCGAACCATCGCTAGTGCTAATGGCCCGCGCTCGCTAGCAAACCAGTTCTGGTAGCTACAGCTGAAGTAAAGACAAAAATAGCAGCTGAAATTCTCAGCGAGCACAACACACACAGACACACAGAGAGCAGTGGAGGCGTGGAAATGCATGTCAGTGACAGTTGCCACCCGTCCCATAATGTTACGGAGCCGTATTCCACGGAGTCCCGTAACATACGGGGTTCTGTATTTTACGAGACAGGTGGCAACTCTAGTGATGATCCACTCTGTGTTAAATGAAATCCATCGCAGCGACGGAGAGCTTTTTAGAATGTGTGCTTGTGTATACGTGAGTGATTCACACTCCAGTCCAGTAGGTGGCGGTAATGCAGTTCTATGTTGGTTTGCCAGACCCCAATAAACCCACAAAAAAACGTCAGCACTAATGCTGCTAATGCTAGTGAGGAGCGCCGCTTACACCGAGACAGCTGAGCGCTGCAGAGTTTAAACAAAGCATCGACACAGTAAATTTGTGTCGATAAATTTTTAGAATCGATTTAATTGAGTTAATCGATGAATCGTTGCAGCCCTACTTCTTACAATCAAATATTCTGGCTGTGCTTCAAAGGAGTGACAACTGAAACCTGTATTCAGAAATTAAAGGAGATTATAGCATCAATGAGTTTCCTTACCAGAAGTGGCATGTCAATAAAACGTGGATACTGATGAAATATCTCAGCCAATGTTGGTGACTGTGTTGTTATCCATGTTCTTCGATGTGTGTAGGTCTTGTCCATAGCATGCTTGATTGTTGAGAAGTTTTGAGGGGATGGCTTCATTCTTTTAGCCAGGGTGACCCACTCACTAACATCTTCATCCGTGTTTGTCATTATCAAAGTTACAGTGCTCGCTGACTTGCTCTTCCTGTGATATCTTCTCTGGCTCTCCTCCATATCCCTTCGAAGGTTTCTTAGTTTCATTTCAATGAAGCCACTGTGTGAGTCTGGATCATAGTAGTGCTCCTTGGCATAGTTCAAAGGAAGAAGAAAGAAAGTGGGAATGAGGCATCACTCATTACAAAACTGTGCAACAGGAATGACAGTTTATATTTACTTACATATCCTTCATTCTGCTCCTGGATTTTAACACTTAGTTTAGGAAAAATGGTGACAATATTCTTGGCAAGGCGCATCTTTTCATCACTGGATGGATAACTGAAAATAGCAGACAGCAGCTTTTACCAATCAGATCACTAACAGTCTCCAATCACGCTCACACACTGACTATAAAGTATAATACAGAAAAGAGATTTCATTCCATTGCCATGTGTTTTTTGTGTGTCTCAAACTGATACAGTAAAAACTTACAATCCTTGTCTCTCCACAAGATCACTGACACCAATCCTAACAAGTAGCATTCTGGATCTTGGCTCGCTGTTTGACAAGGGAGCAGGCTAGAGAACATAAAAATACAACAAAATCCAAATTTTACAAGCCATTCATGCAGATTATACCTCCAGACAAATATATGATATGTCTTATTAAAAAACAAGACTACAGTAATATTGAAAAACTGAGAAGTCTTCTAATCTAACAGTCTTACCAGACAGATCCCTTCACTTGGTGCATTCCCCAACTCTGAATCCGACTTAAAAAAGATGTGGAATTTATCAAACTCTTTAATGTCTATGTCAAGATCTGAATCAATGAATTCATTGAAGTCTGTGTTGTACTTGAGAAACCTATCTAATGTGACTGCACAAGGCACTTGGGATTTGCTTGCATCAGTTATTTTTGCAGGATTATGAAGTTCATAAACTTTTTTGCAGATCTCTTTGCCATCTAGAAAAATTGTTGCAAGGATTTTCTTCATTGTAGCATCCATTTGCTAAAAAAAATAGAGAAAAAAAAAATTCAATAATTTTGACAAAAGTTTGAATAAATCTGTATAATTTGTATACTAAAACAGCTACTTCTCTCTGGAGTAACAACTCTGCAGTGCAGAAACCTCTAAGATAAAACTGTTTAACCCCATTTTCAAACAAAGGTTAAATAACTGTAGGTACAAATGGGTTTTTAAAAATATTAAAATAAAACAGGATTAATACTGGATTTGTTACACTCCAAGCCTGAGGGACAGTAGCTGGGTCTGTAGCAACAGGTAGCTGCTTTTTCCCTGTCCCACGATACTCAAGTGTTTAAAACCCTCAAAGTCTGAGGTGCAAAAATGGCCAGCATACAGGTTTTTACCCCTTACAGCACTATTGCTGAATGCTGCTGAATGCTCCTCACAACAAGGTGAACCTGCAGCCACGCGCACAAGCACACTCGTGCGCGTGGCTGCTGCATTCTACACACACACGTTGTTGAATACCTGCGCTCGCGGAAAGACATTTGCGTTTATTGTTTTCTCTCACGAGTGACTTCTGACCAAATTATAATTCCACACTCATCTATCCACAATTTTCCAGCCAACACTCAAAATGGCGGCTGTCTGTCTTCGGGGGAGGGGCGGGCTCACAAACAAACTGACAGGTCACACGCAGACGTGCAGACCAGGTGGAGAAATTTTAATTTTAGATTGCAATTTTAGACTTTCCAATGCATTTTCTTTCTCTGTTTCATAAGTGAACTATTAAGTCAATTTTATTTTAAAAAGCAATTACAGTTTTAAGCACTTTCAAGCACTACTATATTCAAAATTTAAGCACTTTTCAAACCTTGAAAATACAACACTAAAATCCAAGCATTTTTAAGGATTTCCGGCATCCATACGATTCATTTAAGATATAGTATTCAAGCCTATGGTTTCTGTAACAGCACAAATAACAGAATTCTGAAATGGAGGCAGGGGCACGAACTTCCCACTGTTGAATTTCAACCCCAGCCCGCCCCTGAATGGAGGTCATGGGCACGTTGCTAAAACAAGATCGTTTCACAAAAGGCTTTTAAGACAATTGCTGCAGCAGAAATGTGACTGAAATAAAGCTAAAATAAATATGGGATCAACTTCGTTTCAGCATAGTCACCATGCAGTTTCAAATCCTTCTGTCAGTGTAAAGATATAACTGGGGTAACTCAAGAATGGTTAAGTAGGCCAGACTAGCTCAGTCATAGCCGCATTTGTTGGGGTGTATATAGAGAAAGCCAAGCCTACTAAACGGTTAGCATGATTTCCACTTTCTCTAAGCTTTCAAGTTTTTTTTAGCTAATCTATTTATGCAAACAAGTTTGTCATGTTAAATTAGCTAGGCTGCTCCGACCTCACATAAGCGTTAGATACTAAACATGTCAAGCATGCATGTAACATGGGGTGATAGCATGATGATATGTATAGCAGAATGATCAAGTCTCCTTCTTAGTTATGCTTAACTACCGAAAACCTAAACGGTGGTCAACGCTAACATTACATTCAGCAGTAATGGTGAAAACTTGTCTAACCAAAAA
The DNA here is from genome assembly GCF_007364275.1 of Archocentrus centrarchus. NCBI lineage: Eukaryota > Metazoa > Chordata > Actinopteri > Cichliformes > Cichlidae > Archocentrus > Archocentrus centrarchus. The sequence continues at coordinate 328,459 of NW_022060301.1, forward strand.
AAAATTAAGCTTCACATCAACAAATACAATCCCTGTGTCGTTTTACTTTATTGTGGCGACTGTAATTTCAAGTATAAAATACACTTACCTTAATTTTCCTTCCTGGTTGAAATTGCCGTGACAGTTGCCGCACATCCATTTTCAAAAGGAATTAAAAAAGAAAAATAGGTGGGCAAATAGGAGTTAAAGAAGCAATGTCATTGGTCAGTGGTTTAACACATGATATGTGTGTCCCAACATTTAGACCAGTCAACCCATACTGTGTAGAAAACAACACAATATGTGTCTACTTGGGAATAACACAAAACTTGTGTCATCAAACAACACATCTGTTCTAAGAGTGTAAATTTGCATTATTCACACAGGTATGTGAGCTCCCTTTTTATTTATAACATGTATATTTGTTTTTGTTCATCTTTTTACTCTTTTGAACTTACTGTATAATTATTTATGTTCTTGTTTGCTGTTTATTCATTGTTCTGGAAAAAGTACATATAAACAGTTGCCACTGTTGTGTCAGTTATAGGTTGTCCCTAAGAATTGTTTTGTTAAATTATTACTATATGATCACAACACTGTGTATTTTTGTTTATGTATTTCTAAGTTTTTATGTGTTTTATAAGATGTGCTATCATGGCGCACACCTCCTCAGTCGGCAAGAGGCGCTGCTGAGAAGAGAGGGCGTGCACGCAGAAGCTCCATGAGGTCGCTGTACTAAATTTGCGTTTATTCACACAGATGTGGGAGAATAAACCTGCCTCAGTCGGCAAAGAAACAGACGACTCCTTTAATTCTTTACTGCCAACACAACGCAGAGGGGTTGCCGCAGCCTAGAGTGCAGAGGCAGTGTGGCGCCGGTTACATATATATATATATATATATATATATATATGTAACATAGGTAAAATAAGCTTTTGTTAAATCCCACTAATTTGGGAATGAAACAGCGCCATCTGCTGTCGCCAGTCGTACCTGCACTGTATAGCAGTCGTGGGAATTGTGGATCGGCCTCACTGCATAGAACTACTTGAGACGAGGCAACATGGCTGCGAATACGTGTGGACAAAACATAATATTTGAGTCATCCCAGAGTATTTGAGAGCTAAAAGCTAACTATTTTATGTTGTGTACTATGCTCCTTGTTTTGTTTTCACCATGTTTTGCTGATAGATATTGTTAGATGTCTTTGTATCTGCCATGATTTTATCAACTGAGCTAGCAGCTAACGGTGGTGCTGTTTTCCAGGCAAAACAGCTCATGCTAAGTGTCCACACGATCTCTGTCCACAACAACTGATTTGCTGTGATATTTTGTGCAGGTATGTTACTGTGTACAATTTGGGAATGTTATACAAATGTTCTGTGTTAATTCTGATAGAATCTTGTTCTTTTGTTTTTTTACATGAGTTGCGCATAGTGTTAGATATAAGAAGGAAAAGGCATAAAAGTGACAGACAGATAAAACTATTCTTTTTTTTTGGTTTCCATTTTAAAATAATTTTAAAGGGTTTGGCATTTTATTTTGTAACTTTTATTGCTCCACTATACGATCACAAGACTAATTTAAGTTGGTGATATTATTGTTGTATTAATTTGTCAATGTTATTATTAATGATTAAGAATATTATTGTATTGTATTAAGTTAGTATAGCTCGGACTCACTGCATAGAACTGCTTGAGACGAAGCAAAACAGCTCATGCTAAGTGTTCACACGATCTCTATCCACAACAACTGATTTGCTGTGATATTTTGTGCACATAATAAACTGCTGTCACAACCAACTGATGCAGAGTGGATCATTGAGCAGCAAAGAGATATGACCAGACAGACATCGGTCACATATATATAAATCATCCATTTGCTCAGTCTTACGCTGAAATGAGAGAACCGCGTGAAATGTAACCAGCAGCTAGCCACTGTGTTGATGTCCGCTACATAGCCGTCAATTAAAATCTCAGCTACAAATATTCACCAGGATGTTTTTATAAATCCACTCAACTGAAATGCAAGGCCTGATGGTGCTTCTTTTCCAAGACTGACATTTACGAACGCCTTCGATGTTACTTCTGCTCTTTTTGTGCTCTTTTCTTTCTGAATGTGCAATACAGTCATCCCTCATTATATCGCGGTTCACTTATTGCGGCTTCACTGTATCGCGGATTTAAAAAAAAAATATTACTAATTCTTTTCCAAGGAGTTTTCACTATATTACGGGATTTCGCGGTACTTCTGTAACACATAACTATGTTCATCACTCGGATGAAGAGATCAGTTACGCCTACGCCAATGGTGGAAATAGAAGTTACGGCCAAGGGCGAAGATACCGCACCACCTTCGTCGCCATCAGTACTGCACAGCTACATAATTCATCATCTACATTCAAGTTGTAGTAAGAGAGTGGGAAAGGTTTATATGAGTGTGGGAAGGGTTTATAAAGCCTTAAAATATATATAAATAATAAAATAAATATAACGCCGATACTTTGAAGATTTTTACCTATCGGGCGGGGTCTCTGGAACGTAACCTCCGCGATAGGTGAGGGATCACTGTATTCGGAATAACCTTCCCATAAAGCTGAACTGAAGCTGTGCTGCCAGCTAATGACATCTGTGTCATTATCTAAACCAAAGCATTTGTAGCCCAGGTGTCAAACTTGGCAATTAAATGAAAGCAATGAGAGAGAGGGTGTTGATTTATCGTGTTTATTCAGTCACATCGGTAAAGTCTGGGATGTCCTACTGCACATGAATGCACCAGTCCTGGACTACGCATGCATGTTCAGTGCATCCACTCAGAGGTGAAGCCTAGGCGGGACTAATTTTCCGCGGACTTCAGCTTCAATCAGCAGAGTGAGAGAGGCATTAATCAGAGGACAAAGAGAGCGATTTGCATACCAGACGGTGGAAATAACCAGTGACGGCAAGTTCGCCTGTTGTTTTCAGTCTTGAGCTGTGGCGAGAACCAAGTTACATCGGTAAGACCAGTAAATTGCTGGACAAAATGTTTATTAGCAATTATTGTCCCTGCTCATGCTAATGCTAGCACGGTGTCTCCTTTCCATTTTGCGAGTGGCTGTGAGCTCCGACACCAGCGTGTTCCATTCTGAGTACAGAGCAACGGTGAGATATGACGCGATTTCACTTCTTTAGTGTTTAAAGGGAAACCTATACCTGTATTAAAGTGACTGTGTGAGTTACTGTTTTTTTGCATAGTACTACTTTTTGAGTATACTGTCACAGCATACTCTGTATATGTTTAAAGGAGAATTTGTTTTGTCATGGCTCTAATTGGCATACACAGAAGTGGTGAGCCAGTCAATTTGAGCAACAATATTGAAATGATGAGCAGTATGGACTTTATACAAAAATCTGGTATCAACATTCCCAATGCAGTTGTTATCAGTGAGGTTACTCAAGTAACTGATAAAGATGAACAGGTGATTGACTTTCTGAAAGAGTATGGTAAAATTGGGAGACTCCTTGTTGATGATTCACTGTCTGAATTCTATCAAAACCTGATCATTGAATATTCCAGTGGTTCAGCCTTAGAGTGTTTAAGACCCCGCTTACCATATAGGTATGAAGCACAAGTGGACTCCACTGTTGTATATGAAGTAAAGGCCTTGAGTAGCGTGTATGCTACCTAGATCGGAAGTACTGTCATTAAGACCTACTTGGCTGAGCTCAAGGAACTAGCTAAGTTGAGTGGCAAAGATTATAGTGAAGTGCTGAAAGAGATGATGTCACAGTTTGGGGAAGATGTCGGAGCCATGCAGCTCACAACCGAGGAATCCTCCCTCACGCATATTGAGACCTTATCACCTGATCTTAGGGAGCAACAGCCTCACATTTTGCTCTCAGGTGTCACACAAAGTGGCAGTAATGAAGGTGCCACCGACCATGTGCATCTCATTGAGGGGCGGAGAGTGTCATCCCTTTCAGTAAGTGACATAAATCCACCTGATATTCAGTAAGTTGTGGTTGAGCATATTATACAGAAACAGGATGTTGTTCCACACGCACAATCTCATGTGAGACTCTGATCCTTCTTTGGAAAAATCCCCAGACCCAACACTGCATGAAAAGTGGGGTTTTTGACAGTTTCTTGTATGTAATATTGCCGCGCGCCTTGAGCTTTAGGGCTCTCAGCTCTCAGGAGGCTTTGGCCAGAACAATAAACTGTAGGGAAACTGCCGTGGACTCTCTGTGTCAGTGCTCCCTCAGCCCCCCCTCCTCTCCTCAGGTCTAGGGCAGGCTCTCATATGTAAAGAAGGTTTCTGTGAGTCATACAAATGCAGATCAAGTACTCACCAGTGGTCACCAGTACTCACCAGAGGTCTACCCCTCCCAACAGTTGTAACCAACATATTTTTATTTTGAGATATATGTAATCAAATTTACATTATCATCTTTTAAGCCTTTTTCCATTACAATGTGACTACACATAAATTATACAGCGAAACATTCAAACAAGACTAAACTCAGAAGAAGTCATTCTAAATTATAAATTAGTATTATCTAGTTGGAAATATACTTTTGGACGTTTTCAGCTTTTGTCCCTTTTTCCAATAAGGTCTGTGAGCTTCTGTCTGTGAGCCTTTGTCATGGAGGTTTTTGTGAACCCTGAACTTTAGTGGACTGAGGGAGATAAACAAAGGCTATAACTTGATTTTGGTGACACTACAAGCATTATTTTCATTGAAAAGCAAACTCAGTTTTCAGTCTAATTCACTGTAACAAAAAGTCTGTCACACCATCATCCTCTCCTGTGCAGTGGCTTCCCAGCTAGCATTGAACATTCAGAACATTCATGACGCCATATGCATGTTCACATGCATTAATGACATTAAAGACTACCAAGGCAGATGGAATAAGAAAACATATAAACATATAAAACATATAAACTTTCATTTTGCTATACATGGATGTACATAAGAGATATCAGCAAAACCTTCATGAGAAAAATGTAAAAAACACAGGGGGTCGTTTTGACTGTTGGGTTTTCTCTGTATTATTGTAGGGTCTTTACCCACAATACAAAGCACCTTGAGGCGACTGTTTGTTGTGATTTGACTCTATATAAATAAAATTGAATTGAATTGAAATGAATTGAATTCCGTGTGGCAGCGTCCTTGCCTGTGATTGGACAATACAGATCATGATCACGCTGAAGAGCAAAGGAAACCAGTGCGGTCGTTCTCTTCCGTTCAAACTGAATGGCGTTCTTTGTCTACACTGCTTTCCTGGTACGACAATGGAGATCGTCTATATTTTCAACACCCCAGAAGGTCCTTGTGAAAGCGGGCCTCTCTACCAGCCAGCTTCAACCAGCCCCGCTGCAGACGAGAAGACACTGCTGGCTGCAGCGAGTGGGTTATTTCCTGTTTTTTCATGACTTAAAGACAAGATGGTGTCTATTGTGTAGAGACTCGATGCTCTGGACTCTAACAAAGAAAAGACGGCAGCACAATCCGAAAACCGCGGTAAGACTTGGTCGTTTCTTAAACAAAAATACTAAGAGTGGAGGAATGGTCACAGTAAGCTGACAGACGTATTGTGATTTGGTTTCTTATTTTTATTTGGTTTCATCTTATAGGAAGCAGTTCCTGCACAACTCTGAATCCAATAAAAGCCGGTATGATCCTCTGCAGAGGTAAGAATCAGAAACAAAGCAGCAGTATTCAATGTGTGGAGGAGAGAAGAACTTAAAATGTTTTTACTCTTATTTATTTTCACCTTTATTTTCCACAGACTGTGTTCGCCTCACAACACAACAACACGAGTGTGAGTGTTCCTAATGCGTGGACCGTGATATAATTGTGTGTAAGTATCTATTGGTGTTGTTTGTTTGTGTGTTTTTTGCCTGGATATGTTTATGTATACACTGTGTTTATGCTCCTTATTTGCAATGTACTAAAATGTTTTCCAGCTTCTTGTTAAACCTACAGACGGTCCGCCTCAGCTTCTGCTACAGTTAGCTTCACGTTCAGGAAAAGGCGACAGCCATTAAAAATCCTGCCCGGTGACGTGCAAGAAGGAAGCCGGTAAGACGTATTGGATTGGATTGTTGGTCTGCTGTATTTGTGTAGTTAGCTTGTAAATGCAGTTTTATTTTTGGAAAATATTACTTATTGTTTTTTTTAACTTTATATAAAATCTGGCTTCTTTTGAACAACCCAAAATGTCTATAAAAAGATGATGCAGTGCAGGTGAAAATAATTAACACTGAATGTTTATAGTTTCAGCAGCTGTAACATTTTGGGACCTAAAGATAAAAAATGTATAATCAGTTTAAAGGTGCCTCAAGGGTTAATGCCCCAAATCACTGAAGTACTTTTATCAATGTTACATTTTTTCAAAGTACTTGTTCATTTGTCTTTTTTTCACAGGATGCACAGGAGTTGGTACTTTGTCACATAACCATTGTTTTTGATGACAAAGATGGGCTGATTAATTTTTTTTTTTTGCTTTCAGAGTCTTATCTGCTATGTGTACATTCAAAGTCAAGAGACTCGAACTTTCAGTGTAGTTCCCTGATTTTTCACAATATTTCATATAGTTTCATAATGACTTAATGTGTGCTCTGTGTCAACAGCTGCTGGAAGTGAGGGCGAGTGTCCTGGCAGTGAAGGAGGTTGCCTTCTGGGATGGTGTCACCACTGACCTCATGTTGGATGAGGAGGATGGCGTCTCAGAGGGCATATCGAGCTGGATTAAGACCCCCAAGCTTCCCCAGCCAGGAGCTCAGTGACCTCTGAGCCAAACTGCAAGACAGACTAGAAGCTCACCCTAAATACAACACTGTGCACCATAAGTGTTTGTATGCTGGACCATGCTCTGAGAGAAAGCCACCACCACATGGGCCAGAAGTAGCAAAGCATTATATGTCATTATATGTTTTCTTTATATATATATATATATGGATTATATGATTTGTGTGTGAGCATATTGCTTTGTAAATAAAAAAAAAAAAAGAAAGGAGCTATGTTGTCTGGGGGCTTGTCCCCCTGGTAGGGTCTCCCATGGCAAACTGGTCCTGGGTGAGGGTCCAGACAAAGAGCGGTTCAGAAGACCCTTATGAGTGAAAAAACAACGGAACACTTTACCCTGCCCGGGATAGGGTTACCGGGGCCCCACCCTGGAGCCAGGCCTGGGGAGGGAGCTCGAGGGAGAGCGTCTGGTGGCCAGGCATTAGCCCGTGGTGCTTGGCCGGGCGCAGCCCGAAGAGGTTACATGGGCCCGCCCTCCTGCAGGCCCACCACCCGCAGGAGGTGTCATAGGGGTCAGGTGCAGTGTGTGTCGGGCGTTGGCCGAGGGCGGAGGCCCTGGCGGAGGCCCTGGCGGACTGATCCCCGACTATCGAAACTGGCTATTGGGTCATGGAATGTCACCTCTCTGGTGGGGAAGGAGCCTGAGCTAGTGCGTGAGGTTGAGAGATACCAGCTAGATATAGTTGGGCTCACCTCAAAGCATGGCCTGAGATCTGGAACCAGTCTCCTGGAGACGGGCTGGACTCTGTTCCAGTCTGGAGTTGCCCTCGGGGAGAGGCGGCGAGCTGGGGTGGGTATTCTTGTATCCCCCCGGCTTGCTGCCTGTACGTCGGAGTTTTCACCGGTGGACGAGAGGGTAGTTTCCCTGCGCCTTCGGGCTGGGGAACGGGTCCTGACTGTTGTTTGCCCTTATGCGCCGAATGACAGTTCAGGGTACCCACCCTTTTTGGAGTTGCTGGGCGGGGTGCTGGAGAGTGCTCCATCTGGTGACTCCATAGTCTTGCTGGGAGACTTCAACGCTCACGTGGGCAATGACAGTGAGACCTGGAGGGGCTTGATTGGGAGGAACGGCCTGCCCGATCTGAACCCGAATGGTGTTTTGTTATTGGACTTCTGTGCAAACCACAGTTTGTCCATAACAAACACCGTGTTCGAACACAAGGATGTCCATAAGTGCACATGGCACCAGGACACCCTAGGTCGCAGGTCGATGATCGATTTTGTAATCGTATCATCAGATCTGCGGCCATATGTTTTGGACACTCGGGTGAAGAGAGGAGCTGAGCAGTCAACTGATCACCACCTGGTGGTGAGTTGGATCAGGTGGCGGGGGAAGATGCTGGACAGACCTGGCACACCTAAACGTATTGTGAGGGTGCGCTGGGAACGCCTGGCAGAAGCCCCAGTCCAGGAGATCTTCAACTCCCACCTCCGGCAGAACTTCGACAGCATTCTGAGGGAGGCTGAGGACATTGAGTCCGAATGGACCATGTTCCGCACCTCCATTGTTGAGGCTGCTGCTCAGAGCTGTGGCTGCAAGGTGGTTGGTGCCTGTCATGGTGGTAACCCCCGAACCAGATGGTGGTCACCGGAGGTGAAGGGAGCCATTAAGCTGAAGAAAGAGTCCTATCGGGCTTGGTTAGCCTGTGGGACTCCGGAGGCAGCTGACAGGTATCGACAGGCCAAGTGGAATGCAGCTCGGGTAGTGGCCAAAGCAAAAACTCGGGTGTGGGAGGAGTTCAGTGAGGCTATGGAAAAAGACTTTCGGACAGCATCGAAGCGATTCTGGTAAACCGTCAGGCGACTCAGGAGGGGAAAGCAGTGCTTCACTCACACTGTTTATAGTGCGGGTGGGGTGCTGCTGACTTCAACTGAGGCTATAGTCGGACGGTGGAAGGAATACTTCGAGGACCTTCTGAATCCCACTGACACGCCTTCTGTAGTGGAAGCAGAGTCTGGGGATGAGGGGGATGACTTGACCATCACTGGGGGTGAGGTCACTGAGGTAGTTAAACAACTCCTTGGTGGCAGAGCCCCTGGGGTGGACGAGATTCGCCCTGAGTTCCTGAAGGCTCTGGATGTTGTAGGGCTGTCTTGGTTGACACGCCTCTGCAACATTGCGTGGAGATCTGGGGCAGCGCCATTGGATTGGCAGACCGGGGTGGTGGTCCCCATCTTTAAGAAGGGAGACCGGAGGGTGTGCTCCAACTTTTGGGGGATCACACTCCTCAGCCTCCTTGGTAAGGTCTATGCCAGGGTGCTGGAAAGGAGGGTGCGTCCGTTAGTCGAACCTCGGATTCAGGAGGAACAATGCGGTTTTCGTCCTGGTCGTGGAACGCTGGACCAGCTCTTTATCCTCTCAAGGATATTCAAGTGTGCGTGGGAGTTTGCCCAACCAGTCTACATGTGCTTTGTGGACTTGGAGAAGGCATTCGACCGTGTCCCTCGGGGTGTCCTTTGGGAGGTTCTGTGGGAGTATGGGGTGTCTGGCCCATTGTTGCGGGCCATTCAGTCTTTGTACAACCACAGTGAGAGCTTGGTCCGTATAGCCGGTAATAAGTCGGATTCGTTTCCTGTGGGTGTTGGACTCCGTCAGGGCTGCCCTTTGTCACCGATTCTGTTCATAATTTTTATGGACAGAATTTCTAGGCGTAGCCAGGTGGCGGAAGGCTTCTTCCTTGGTGGCCTCAGAGTCTCATCTCTGCTTTTTGCAGATGATGCGGTTCTGTTGGCTTCATCAGGGGGGGGCCTCCAGCTCGCAGTGGAACGGTTCGCAGCCGAGTGTGAAGCGGCTGGCAGGAGAATCAGCACCTCTAAGTCTGAGGCCATGGTCCTCAGCCGGAAAAGGGTGGAGTGCCATCTCCGGCTCAGGAACGAGTTCTTGCCTCAAGTGGAGGAGTTTAAGTATCTCGGGGTCTTGTTCACGAGTGATGGGAGAAGGGAACGGGAGATCGACAGGCGGATCGGGGCTGCTTCTGCAGTGATGCGGACGCTGCACCGGTCCGTCGTGGTGAAGAGGGAGCTTAGCGTAAAAGCGAAGCTCTCGATTTAACGGTCGATCTACGTTCCTACCCTCACCTATGGTCACGAGCTTTGGGTAGTGACCGAAAGAATAAGATCGCGAATACAAGCGGCAGAAATGAGTTTCCTTCGAAGGGTGGCTGGCCTCTCCCTTAGAGATAAGGTGAGGAGTGCGGCCATCCAGGAGGGGCTCAGAGTAGAGCCGCTGCTCCTCCACATCGAAAGGAGCCAGTTGAGGTGGCTCGGGCATCTGATTAGGATGCCTCCTGGCCGCCTCCTGGGTGAGGTGTTCCGGGCATGTCCCACCGGGAAGAGGCCCCGTGGTAGACCCAGGACACGCTGGAGAGATTATGTATCTCGGCTGGCCTGGGAACGCCTTGGGGTCCCTCCGGATGAGCTGGAGGAGGGGGCCGGGTCGCGGGGGCAGAAGCCTAAGCAGAGAAGCCCAAGCTTCCCTCTCCCCAGCCACCTCCTCCAGCTCATCCGGAGGGACCCCAAGGCGTTCCCAGGCCAGCCGAGATACATAATCTCTCCAGCGTGTCCTGGGTCTACCACGGGGCCTCTTCCCGGTGGGACATGCCCGGAACACCTCACCCAGGAGGCGGCCAGGAGGCATCCTAATCAGATGCCCGAGCCACCTCAACTGGCTCCTTTCGATGTGGAAATTCAAACTTGTGCCTCACAATTTGTTTCTCTTAATTGAATTCCTTTTAGTTGAGGTTATTAGCATGGCATGAATGCAACATAACATACAAGGTATATCACAGAAATAATAATTAAAAATAATTTTTATTACTGGGTTATTATTTATTAGGGAGGGGCTTACCCAGGCCTGTCTTTATAAAGGCCAATGGGGGACAGATCTACCAACCAATAACATGTGAGTGCTGAATTGTGATGGCATTTTTTTCATCCAATGACAGAGAAGCCACGTGGGTCTCTTGCCGCTGCTTCGGCTTGAGGCGCTGCTATTCATATGTAAAGTAGTTAACGCCTGCCGGCTCCCTCCGTACCTTTACCCCCCCGCTGCTTCTGGTGGTACGTAAACGACCATATCCGTCTCAGGCGAACGAAAATGCGCATCCCCGTATGCTGACGAAAGCTGCTGTTTATTAGCGGCGCCTGCGTCAGTATACGGGGACGAATATGCTTCTTTTCGTGCAGGGCAACAGTGAACAATGGCGCACGCACATTGAGCTGTTGCAGAGTGATCCTACTGTGTCTCCTTACAAATATCCAGAAAGATTCTTGAGAGTTTACTTCCACCTACAGCAGATGTAGTTAAGGGCTTACGGCCTGAGTCACCTCCTGTTGCATACCTATCTCTTTTAGATTCAGCTTTTGGTACTGTGGAAGCTGGAGAGGAGCTTTTTGCTCAATTCCTGAACACCTTTTAAGATCCAGGGGAGAAATCATCCATTTACCTTCATCGACTGAAACTGGCATTAGACAGAGCCACAAAAAGGGGTGGAGTTTCACAGGAAGAGGTAGAAAAACATCTCCTTAAGCTGTTCTGCAGGGGTTGTTGGGACCTGCTACTTGAACAAAAGAAGGGCAGCCCACCCTCATTTGCCATCCTCTCATTAATGATTTGCTCTTGAGGTAGATCGACAGCAAACAAAGACCAGTCGAATGAAAAAGCATATTGGCATTACAAGGCAAAGAGCTCACTTGCAGTCTTATGGTGCTTATGCTTGTGAATCGGAGGACAGACATGAGAGTAATATCAGTGTCATGGAGGATCTGAGGAAGCAGATAATTAGCCTGCAGAGTGAGCTAACTGCATTCATATCACAGAAAAAGACAAAAGAAGCTGGCAGTAAGGGATGTGGAGGGAAACCCCAGAACTGATTGCAGGTCCATATCTGCATTGTTTGCATTGACAAATATGAACTAAAAGATACAGACATATAAGCCCAAGCCCTGGTACTGTTTCAACTGTGGCGAAGATGGCCATATCGCCTTCTGCTGCACTGACCCTGCCAACCACACCTTAGTGGCAGAGAAGAAGCAGTTGGAGGAAAAACAGCACAGGTGGGAAACACAAAATAGATCTACTTTACCTTTAAACGGCTAACACCTCCAGTTGTGGGACAAACAGGAGCTGAAAAGAGTCAGCAACGTCCCTCAGACGTAACCAGTGAAAACAAAATCCCCTTCAAAAGTAACAAAATCAGTGCACTAGTAGCGAACATTAAAGTTCAAGCATGTACCAGCTCAAAGCATTCTAAACAGAACCAGCCCTTACGACTTCCTAAGCAGCTGGTTGGTGCCCAAAGCACAGCCCGAGTGAATGTAATGGGCGAAGAAGTCAAATGTCTTCTTGACTCAGGCTCACAAGTTACAACTGTGCCCTAGTCCTTTTACAAGCAGCATCCTTTAGAGCAGAAGATTAAGCCCCTGCATGACCTTTTAGAAGTAGAAGGCGCAAATGAACAGTTAGTGCCTTACTTTGGCTACATAGAAATGACCATAACCTTTCCTAGGGATTTTATAGGAGATTCAGTAGATGTGAACACACTTGCTTTGGTTGTCGCTGACACTTTACAGTCCCTTATGATAATAGGCACAAACACTCTAGATGTATTGTTTGACATCTGCTGTGAGACTTGCAGGACACATTGTCAGCCCCTCCCACATGGCTACAAAGTAGTCTTCAAAGTTATTGAGCTGAGACGAAAACAAGCAAGTAATGACCATCAGGGGGTGGTGAGAATGCAAGGCAGGAGCCCTCAAATCATCCCAGGAGGTAAAACTGTAGTGGTGGAGGGGGGTTGCTCTGGCCAATGGCCTCCAAGATGAAAAATCAGTTATTATTGAGTACCCATGGTCATCCCCCTTGCCAGGTGGCCTGCTGGTCAGAGCTGGTCTAGTTGACTTCCCTCATCTGTGGCCCCAAAAACTGCCAGTTGTCATAAGCAATGAGTCAGACCATGACATTGTCATCCCTGCACAGCATGATCTGGACTTTGGCCAGACAGATAAACTAAGACATCACATAAAACCCACAGATGAAACCCCTTTCAAACTGCGTGCCTGACCAATACACCCTCAGGACATTGAGGCTGTCCAAAGGTACATTCCAGAGCTCCTTGATGCAGGAGTCATCAGAGAGTGTCACCTGTACAACTAATGAAAAGTGAAGTGACTGATGCTTCCTTTGTAGTTCACTGCAGCTGCCTTTGTTTGTGCACTGCAATAATGATCTGATCATTGATGAGTTTCATCACAGAAATCTGATAACAAGGAGAAGTAAGTTCCACACTGACAGGAGCAGGAAGTACTGTTTCAGTGTTGATCATGTGACGCGTCCTTTAGACTCAGACTGATACGAGTAGTTTAGCTGCAGCTCTGACACAACAGTGCTGCACAGCTTCATTGTTCAGGCGTGAGAGAGAAAATGATCAGTTTGTTCATCGCTGCTCCATCGAACAGCTTCAGACTCACATGAACACTGAAGCTGGACACAAACAGCCTGATACTGTGGATGATTTCAGTGTGTCTGCAAACATGTGACTAATTCAGCTGATTGAGTTTGACTGTGAAACCACAAACTTCCATCAGACATTTCAAACTGATTCAGCACTTCTCTAAAACCTCCTCTCTGGGTGCTTCCTTCCTTATTACACTTTCACTTCATTTTCCTCAACTGAAATCTGACGCTCTGTAGTTCACAGTAACAGAGAAGACTCAACAAAGGTGACCGACCAACAGTTCAAGTCAAGATATCATCAGAGGTATTTTGAACTTCATTTGTAAACTCTTTAAAATGTGGATTTGCTTGTGTAACTTAAAGTGCTGAACATTTCTCCAGGACTGTCTTGAAGTACTTCTGCTTCATTTTAGTACTTCTCTTGTTCTGCAGTTACAAGCTCAAAGTTTGACATCCATAATCATGTTTGAGTGATCTGTGATGTCCAGCTCTCTCAGACTTTAAACAAAGATGATTCTATTTTGCACATTGATGAGCTGAACTGTTTGAAAATGTTCATCCTCACACTGCAGTCTGACTGCATCCAGCTGACACTGAGATGAAGCAGGAAAGAACCAGCTGATATTTGGACAGTACACATGATGAAAGGAAGATTTCAGTTGATGTGCACATGAATGATGTGTGTTTCCTCTGCAGGTGAAGGTAGAAAGTGTGTGTGAGCTGATGTGAATTCAGCAGCATGGATCAGTGTGAGGACAGAGAGGAGGGAGTCCCTCCCTCTAAAACCACTCTGTGTGGGGAACATGAGAGCCAGACCAAAGCTCAGAGGTGAGATGACCATCTCTTAACTGTCCATGACTCTTCTCCATGTCACAGCTCAGCACTCACATCACTGCTGCATCATTATTCACAGGAACCAACCTGAACCTGAACCTGAACCTGAACCTGAACCTGAACCCAGCTGTGTGTCCTTAAAGAGTGATCGGTCTAAAGTTCTCCAAATTAATTTTAAAGTAGAAAAACCTTCTGCTGCAGAGAGGTGAGCTTTCAGTAACATTAACATTTTGAGAGCTTTTGAAGGCGGGTCTGACTGTAAGACTGCATACATTAGCGAGTGATCAAACCTGGATGATCCTCCCTTTGAAACAAAGTGTCATGGCCGGGGAGGAAACGGGCAAGGAAGGGCAAAAACGCAGGACTCCAGAGGTAACTTAAAAGGGCGTTTATTCCACCGGGGAAACACAAAAATACAAAAACCTTGGAAGGGAGGCACAGGGAGACGAAGGGCAGGCGCAGGGAACACAGGAACACAGGAACACACGGACACACAACGTCAACGACGCGACAAGGAGCATGGGAAACACAAGACTTAAATACACAGAGGGGCTGATGAGGGAAGAGGAAACAGGTGGGCACACAGGTGATTATGATTACCCTAACGGGGGGAAAGCAAAACTGAAGACAAGGAACAGACGACCATCAAAGTAAAACAGGAAGCCAGAAAGGGGGAGACAAAGACGCAGACGCAGACTAGACACCAGGAAAACATGTGGAACAAGATGACAACATAGAAACCGAGAAAATAACAAACACCAAGAAAACATAACACTGGGCCACCGGCCCAGGACATGACAGAACCCCCCCCTCAAAGGCCGGCCCCTGACGGCCACAAACAAAAGAAAAACCAAACCCAGACCAGGGCGGGAGGTGGGGGACCAGGACGGAGGGACCAAACAACACAAAACACAGGAACCCAAAACAGAACCACAGAGCAGAACCAAAAATCAACGGCAAGAGCCGGAACAGACACCCCAAAAAAGACAGAAGGCAACCAAAAAAAAAAAACGAAACAATCTTGGGGGTTAACAAGGGTCAGAAAAACAAAAACACAGGAACCAGAACAAAAGGCGACGGCACAAGGCCGGAAACAGTGCAAGGAAACGCCCCGACCAAGAGCAAAAACAAACCAAAAACAGCAATCGGCAGGGGGAAAACAGTCGAAACAAAACCCAGGCGAAGAGGCAAAACAGTTCAGGAGGTCTGCTGGGACATCCAAGGCGGAAAACAGACAGTTCAGGGGAGTCCATGTGAAAACCAAAACAAAAATACACACAGTTCAAGGAGGTCGACCGCGCTCCCAGCGGCGGCGACGACGAGACAGGACTGGAGGCCGACCGCGCTCCCAGCGGCGGCGACGAGGAGACAGGACTGGAGGCCGACCGCGCTCCCAGCGGCGGCGGCGACGAGGAGCAGGCACTGGAGGCCGACCGCGCTCCCAGCGGCGGCGGCGACGACGAGGAGGAGTCACTGGAGGCCGACCGCGGGGCATGCGGCGGCGGCGACGGGGAGCAGACACTGGAGGCCGACCGCGGGGCATGCGGCGGCGGAGACGGGCGACCCCGGGCTCTGGTGGGAAACCCTCGGGCGACGTGGAGCGCTCGGACTGAGCAGAGACCCCCACCGGCTCGGACTGAGCGGGGCCCTCTGGCGCGGGGCGCTCGGACTGAGCGGGACCCCCTGACTCGGACTGAGCGGAGACCCCCATCGGCTCGGACTGAGCGGGACCCTCGTGCGCGGAGCGCTCGGACTGAGCGGGACCCTCTGGCGCGGAGCGCTCGGACTGAGCGGGACCCCCTGGCTCGGACTGAGCGGAGACCCCCACTGGCTCGGACTGAGCGGGACCCTCTGGCGCGGAGCGCTCGGACTGAGCGGAGACCCCCACCGGCTCGGACTGAGCGGGGCCCTCTGGCGCGGGGCGCTCGGACTGAGCGGGACCCCCTGGCTCGGACTGAGCGGAGACCCCCATCGGCTCGGACTGAGCGGGACCCTCTGGCGCGGAGCGCTCGGACTGAGCGGGACCCCCTGGCTCGGACTGAGCGGAGCCCATGGGCTGAACGGGGCCTACATAGTGAGGCACCGGATGCGTAGGCTGGGACCGCGGAACAGGACACACTGCTGCTTTATTGAGCAGCAGGGGCTGCTCGGGGAATAGCCGAGGTGCAGGGGACTGCGTGGAAGCAGGCCGGGAGACGACTGGCTGCGTGGAAGCAGGCCGGGAGACGACTGGCTGCGTGGAAGCAGGCCGGGAGACGACTGGCTGCGTGGAAGCAGGCCGGGAGACGACTGGCTGCGTGGAAGCAGGCCGGGAGACGACTGGCTGCGTGGAAGCAGGCCAGGAACTAGCTGACACTGGGGACCGAGGAAGAGCTACTGGAACTGACTGAGAGTGGAGTGGACAGGGAGCGACAGGAGCTGGGGCTGACTGAGTGCTAGGGGGAGCGACAGGAGCTGGGGCTGACTGAGTGCTAGGGGGAGCGACAGGGGCTGGAGCAGACTGAGTGCGAGGGAGAGCGACAGGGGCTGGAGCAGACTGAGTGCGAGGGAGAGCGACAGGGGCTGGAGCAGACTGAGTGCGAGGGAGAGCTACCGGGGCTGGAGCAGACTGAGTGCGAGGGAGAGCTACAGGGGCTGGAGCAGACTGAGTGCGAGACAGCGCTGCTGGCTGCGTGGGAGCAGACTGAGTGCGAGACAGCGCTGCTGGCTGCGTGGGAGCAGACTGAGTGCGAGACAGCGCTGCTGGCTGCGTGGGAGCAGACTGAGTGCGAGACAGCGCTGCTGGCTGCGTGGGAGCAGACTGAGTGCGAGACAGCGCTGCTGGCTGCGTGGGAGCAGACTGAGTGCGAGACAGCGCTGCTGGCTGCGTGGGAGCAGACTGAGTGCGAGACAGCGCTGCTGGCTGCGTGGGAACAGAGAGGTGAGAGCTAGCTGACACTGGGGCCTGAGAGGGAGCTGACTGAGAGGGCACTAAAACAGCTGACACTGGGGACCGAGGGAGAGCGACTGGAGCTAGAGCTGACTGAAGGCGAGGGAGAGCGACTGGAGCTAGAGCTGACTGAAGGCGAGGGAGAGCGACTGGAGCTAGAGCTGACTGAAGGCGAGGGAGAGCGACTGAGGCTGACTGAGACCCTGCTGCTGCAGCTAACACAGAAGACCGATGCGAAGGCTTGGACCTGGCTGCCCCCACCCGCGGAACAGGTACGGGTGCAGAGGTCAGCCCGTCCGTGGCTGCCCCCACCTGCGGAACAGGTACGGGTGCAGGGGAAGCTGGAGCTAAGGGAGCTGGAGCAGGGTGAGCAGAGGGAGCTGGAGCTAACTGAGGGGTCTGGGACTGCGACTGAGGGGGAGCTGGAGCTACAGCTGACTGGGAACACTGCGACTGAGGGGGAGCTGGAGCTACAGCTGACTGGGAACACTGCGACTGAGGGGGAGCTGGAGCTACAGCTGACTGGGAACACTGCGACTGAGGGGGAGCTGGAGCTACAGCTGACTGGGAATACTGGGAAGAAGCTAAGGGAACTGACAGGAGTGGCTGAGAGGCTGCAGCAGTGGTCTGTGGTGCTGGCTGTAGGTGAAGGGTGGTGATTACAAAGTCTTTCACTAACCCGTGCAAGGAGTCCAACAGCCAAGGGAAACTGGCAATCAGGTCTTGAAGCCTGGTGGTGATGGCTTCCTGTTCCTCCTTACACGGGTCAGATAACAAGTCCAAGCATAATCGGTCCACTCTTCGGATCAGAATTTTCCTGCTCTCCTCTGAGAGGGAGGAAGCAGCAGAGTACATGACGTCATGAACAGGAACAGTCACTTTCGGGAACAGAACAGACTCACTCACTGTGTCGGTGGGCTGAAGTTGCTCTTTCTGCTGCTGAGAGCCAAACTTCCACCCCACGGAAGCAGGCTGAAGACTCGCCTGTGCAGACGGCTGGGATAGCCGTGGCGTTATACCACGCGGCGCCGGAAAAAACTCCTCCCGCAGCTGCCGGGAAACCCTCCTCCTCCCTTGCTGCTCCGTCTGTGAGAGGGAAGAGGGGCGAGCGAACGGAGAGGCAGGTGAGGGAGCGGCCGGCGCCAAAAACAGTCCGCCCACGCGGCAGACCTGCGGTTTAGGCGGGGGCGGTGAGCGGCGTCGCCGGGGACCATTCAAAAAAGCTGGTCCCCCCAGCGCCAGGCGAGTGCCGTTGTAGCGGCCGGAGCTTGCAGGGTCTTTACTATGGTCGCGTCGTTCTGTCATGGCCGGGGAGGAAACGGGCAAGGAAGGGCAAAAACGCAGGACTCCAGAGGTAACTTAAAAGGGCGTTTATTCCACCGGGGAAACACAAAAATACAAAAACCTTGGAAGGGAGGCACAGGGAGACGAAGGGCAGGCGCAGGGAACACAGGAACACAGGAACACAGGAACACACGGACACACAACGCCAACGACGCGACAAGGAGCATGGGAAACACAAGACTTAAATACACAGAGGGGCTGATGAGGGAAGAGGAAACAGGTGGGCACACAGGTGATTATGATTACCCTAACGGGGGGAAAGCAAAACTGAAGACAAGGAACAGACGACCATCAAAGTAAAACAGGAAGCCAGAAAGGGGGAGACAAAGACGCAGACGCAGACTAGACACCAGGAAAACATGTGGAACAAGATGACAACATAGAAACCGAGAAAATAACAAACACCAAGAAAACATAACACTGGGCCACCGGCCCAGGACATGACACAAAGTATGACCAAGATGTACAAAACAGACCCGTTTACCCGTACACTTGTATAGGACTGAATTGTACACAGGCCTCGTTTTTTTAATTTATTTTTTTACCCATAAGCTATGACCATCTTTCATACTGGCTGAAATATCCAACAGTCTCCTTAGCAGAAATGATACTTGTTTTCTTCTGTGTGACTGTTTTGTTTGTGAAGAAATCAAACATCTACTGTTCATCATATTTGCTTTGATTTTAACCCTCTCATGCATGAATTATTAAATTTTGATTACAGATTTTTTTATCCAATGATTTTAGGGTTCCATAAGGGTACAAAAACATACTGAGAAAAAAAATTTTTTCTATCTCCATCCCCTAAGGAGATATTTTTTTGTACACTACAGTGTACTCTGTGCGCTTTCCTTAAAACAAAGAATTACATGGTAATTTGTTGAAATACTGTGTAAATCTTGAAATAATATCCCAGTATACCTGTATAATCACACCACATTCATTACTAGTCTTTCCTGCCTGTAGTATACCTAATTCTGCCTGGCAAAGGGTGCACTACATGCTTTATTCTTGACTATTCACTCGAACGATTCTAATTATTTCAAATCACTTTATTGTCAATTCATATCACTTTAGAAACACACACGCACACACACACACCATCCCTTATCACAGGAGTGGGCAACTCCAGGCCTCGAGGGCCGGTGTCCTGCATGTTTTAGATGTGTTCCTAAGCCAACACACCTGAATCACATATAGAAGTCATTAGCAGGACTCTGGAGAACTTGACTGCATACTGAGGAGGTACTTCAGCCATTTGATTCAGGTGTGTTGGATCAGGGACACATCTAAAACCTGCAGGACACCGGACCTTGAGGCCTGGGATTGCCCACCCCTGCCTTATCACCATGTAAATAGTCACTGAACTCATACTCGCACCCAGTAAGAGCTTACAGAACTCTCATTCTGTAGTCACATCCTCATCACTGCCACTATCACCACACTCTTCCTCACTTGATTCAGGAAACTGCCAACTCTATAACTATGTACTCCTGTCTCTTGAAGCTCTATAAAATATAAAGAAACAAAACATTTTCAATGCATAAAATATGCATTGAAAGTGCAAACATTCAGTGATGACTAGCTAGAACACAGTGGAAATAGCACATGCACATGGCCATGTAGACATGGCCAGTGCATAATGGTCACTACAGTGTACACATGGAAAATTAGTATTTTCTCCAAATGTAAAATCCAAATTGAGATATTTCTTGGACATTATGTTACCTAAGATGCTCATTAGTCTTATTTTATTTTTTTTACCTTCAGTGGATTCTTTTTATAGAAGGTAGACGCTGGGATAGCTAAGGTGCCTGATCTCTTTTTGTCTCCATCAGCCATCTTGGAATCAATGACCCCTGTAGCCCTCTCAAAGGATTTTCAATGGGGTTTTTTTGTATGAAAGGGTGAAATAGCACTACCTGCTGTTGACTATGTGGAACAGTGCCCAAGATTTTATGTATTTGAAGAGATAAACAACTTTTAATCAGCTGTACACTGTAGTGTCACCCATGCATGAAAAGTGTCCTGAAGTAAGAGTCAAACATCTCTTCTAAACAGTGCAGTGTATAAATCAGCCCCAATAAGACACTCTCCACTTTCCCCACTCAGAAAATACACAAAATAAAAATAAAACACTAACAATTCAAACAAATCTTCTGCTCACTGAGTTGCTTCAATGTAAATGTTTGTAGACTTTAGGCAGTCCCTCTGTCCCCACGAGCTGTGTTGTTTTACTTGCTGTGTATGTGCTGCATGTGGGGCATGCCCATCTAAATCATTTTATAACTCCACTGAGCTACTGACTCAGGGATCTGAATGCAAAGCAGATATTTTTGGACACCATGTATCATTTTCCTTCCACTTCACAATGATAAACTACTTTGTGTTGTTCTATCACACAAAATCCCATAAACTATGATTAAGTCTGTGGTTATAATGTGACAAAATGTGAGAAAGTTCTATTATGAATACTTTTTAAAGCACTGTGTGTGTCTGTGACATGACAGCAACGCCACAACTGAATCAACGTATCACCACTGTCATCATGTTCTTGGAGACTAGAAACACTAAAGTCCAGTGTTTTATCTATTGGATTTACAGTAAATGTCCTTTTTTGAATGCCATGCAGAATGTAAGCAAAAAACAAACCTCCTCTGGAGATAAAACTTTATGTTCATGAATGGTGACGAGACAGTAAAACATATTTTCAACTGAAGGAAAAGACTCAGCACTGACACACAACAAATCACAGCATCAAATTCAAAATTGCTGCTCAACTTAACTGACATGGAGCCACCTGAGTCACTGTCAGAATATCACCTGTTGGATCTTTACCCTGTGCTTGAACTAATTCTTCATGATTCCTTCAGAGTGGATCAGGAGAGCTCAGAGGTTCCCAGTGGTCAGTCTGCCCAGCAGCATCAAACACAGCTGGACTCCATATTTATGGTCTGTTCAACACTTGATTATCAGAATGTCCAACATGGATCTGATGTTTGGCTTCACAATTTCAGTCTGACTGAATTATTCATATAGTTTTCTGTTCCAGCTGCTGGAGGAAAATATCACTTTTGTGAAGAACTAACTGAAGAAAATCAAGAAGGTTCTGAATCCATGTTACCCAGAATTCATAGATAGTCAGAAGGAGGATGAGAAGCTGTTGGAGGGTGAGGATGAAGAACAAAGAGAGAGCAGCAAAGAAGCATTTGTGAAGATCACACTGCACTTCCTGAGGAGAATGAAGCAGGAGGAGCTGGCTGACCGTCTGCAGAGCAGTAAGAGGATTTCTCTGAAGATTTAAAATGTTGACAGAACAGCGTGACATTTCTAAATTTATATTTACTTATGTATTTCTGAAGGTAGGATCTGAAGGGTGTTGAAGTTCATATTTGTAAGAGTATATCTTTTGTATTCTTTGAGAATTGCCCATCACCTGCCAACATACAATGAAATCTGCTCTGAAGAAGAAGTTCCAGAGTGTGTTTGAGGGCATCGCTAAAGCAGGAAACCCAACCCTTCTGAATCAGATCTACACAGAGCTCTACATCACAGAGGGAGGGACTGCAGAGGTCAATGATGAACATGAGGTCAGACAGATTGAAACAGCATCCAGGAAACCAGACAGACCAGAAAGAACAATCAGACAAGAAGACATCTTTAAAGGCTCACCTGGAAGAGATGAACCAATCAGAACAGTGCTGACAAAGGGAGTGGCTGGCATTGGGAAAACAGTCTTAACACAGAAGTTCACTCTGGACTGGGCTGAAGACAAAGCCAACCAGGACATCCAGTTCATGTTTCCATTCACTTTCAGAGAGCTGAATGTGCTGAAAGAGGAAAAGTTCAGCTTGGTGGAACTTGTTCATCACTTCTTTACTGAAACCAAAGAAGCAGGAATCTGCAGCTTTGAAGACTTCCAGGTTGTGTCATCTTTGATAGTCTGGATGAGTGTCGACTTCCTCTGGACTTCCACAACATTGAGATCCTGACTGATGTTACAGAGTCCACCTCAGTGGATGTGCTGCTGACAAACCTCATCAGGGGGAACCTGCTTCCCTCTGCTCACCTCTGGATAACCACAAGACGTGCAGCAGCCAATCAGATCCCTGCTCAGTGTGTTGACATGGTGACAAAGGTCAGAGGATTCACTGACCCACAGAAGGAGGAGTACTTCAGGAAGAGATTCAGGGATAAGAAACTGGTTTCCAAAATAATCTCCCACATAAAGACATCACGAAGCCTCCACATCATGTGCCACATCCCAGTCTTCTGCTGGATCACTGCTACAGTTCTGGAGGATGTGCTGAAAACCAGAGAGAGAGGAGAGCTGTCCAAGACCCTGACTGAGATGTACATCCACTTCCTGGTGGTTCAGGCCAAAGTGAAGAAGGTCAAGTATGATGGAGGAGCTGAGACAGATCCACACTGGCGTCCAGAGAGCAGGAAGATGATTGAGTCTCTGGGAAAACTGGCTTTTGATCAGCTGCAGAAAGGAAACCTGATCTTCTATGAATCAGACCTGACAGAGTGTGGCATCGATATCAGAGCAGCCTCAGTGTACTCAGGAGTGTTCACACAGATCTTTAAAGAGGAGAGAGGGCTGTACCAGGACAAGGTGTTCTGCTTCATCCATCTGAGTGTTCAGGAGTTTCTGGCTGCTCTTCATGTCCATCTGACCTTCATCAACTCTGGAGTCAATCTGCTGGAAGAACAACAAACAACCTCCCAGACAGAGCAACACCTCTACCAGAGTGCTGTGAACAAGGCTTTACAGAGTCCAAATGGACACCTGGACTTGTTCCTCCGTTTCCTCCTGGGTCTTTCACTGCAGACCAATCAGACTCTCCTACGAGGTCTTCTGACACAGACAGGAAGTAGCTCACAGCCCAATCAGGAAACAGTACAGTACATCAAGGAGAAGCTCAGTGAGAATCTGTCTGCAGAAAAAAGCATCAACCTGTTCCACTGTCTGAATGAACTGAATGATCGTTCTCTAGTAAAGGAGATCCAACAGTCCCTGAGATCAGGAAGTCTCTCCACAGATAAACTGTCTCCTGCTCAGTGGTCAGCTCTGGTCTTCATCTTACTGTCATCAGAAGAAGATCTGGATGTGTTTGACCTGAAGAAATGCTCTGCTTCAGAGGAGGCTCTGCTGAATCTGCTGCCAGTGGTTAAAGCCCACAACAAAGCTCTGTAAGTTATCACAAAGCTTTGTGCTTTTCACTAGAAAAGAAACATTTATTTTATAATTTTATTATTGTGTCATCAGACTGACAGGCTGTAACCTCTGTGAAAGAAGCTGTGAAGGTCTTTCTTCAGTTCTCAGTTTCCAGTCTTCTAGTCTGAGAGAGGTGGACCTGAGTGACAATGACTTAAAGGACTCAGGAGTGAAAGTGTTGTGTTCTGGATTGGAAAGTCAACACTGTAAACTGGAAGCACTCAGGTCAGGAGCCTTAACATGTTCTAATTGTAATCATTTAAAATCTTGTTTGCATTCAATCAGGCTATGGGATTTCTGGCATTTGTCAAGAATATTTATTATTAAACTTCTATAGTGGCAGAGCCTTCAGTGAATTCAGTGTACATTATAATTTGAGTGAAAACAGAAAAGCTTTTTGCCTTTCATTTAGAAAAATAAACTCTTCACAGTTCCACACATTTAAATATTTTTAACCTCAGATGGTAATTTTTACAGACCAGTTTGAAGAAAGATTCGATGGTTTGTGATCAAATTTGCTATATATGTTTATAATTTATTGCAGTAAATTGTAATTTTAATATATCTAAATTAATTTACTTTCATCTGGTCAATATTGCAGTCTTTGCATAACTTTATTTATTACCAAATTCCTGCAAAACTAATTGACACCCCCCCTTAGCTTCACCTGTACTCGATGTAGGTTTTATTAGCTGAAGACTTTAATCTTTAATGTTACTTTTTTGCTGCTGAATGTTGATTTATTTTTTTAAATAATTAGAGATGGTTTCTCATGTCTGGTCAACTGCATGACTTTCTCTAAGAGGATGTCCTGTGTCTCCAGGCTGTCAGGTTGTCTGATCACAGAAGAAGGTTTCTCTTTTCTGACCAAAGCTTTGAGCTCCAACCCCTCCCATCTGAGAGAGCTGGACCTGACCTACAACCATCCAGGAGAGGCAGGAGTGAAGCTGCTGGAGCAGCTGAGACTGGAAACTCTCAGGTATGGAGAGGCCTGTTGATACTGTACTGTTCCCCTGTACTACTCTTTTGTATTCAAGGACACAACAGCCAGGATGCAAGACAACTTGATAACCATTTTATTTCTTCTCCCCCACCTGTTCCATACACCCACATTCAATGTGCCACCACCTGGCCGTAACCAGCCAGTCACATATGCCGATTTGCATAAGTCAGGTTATTTCTTGTCTCTCCCTGTTCGAGGTTTGTTTTGAGGAGAGTTCATGCTTTTGTTAACTACGTGTAAATAAAACTGAGTACACAAACACCATCGGGGAGTTCTGCTTTTGGGGTCCTCCTTCCTGTCTGGTCAGCGGTGAACCATGACAGTAGAGGTGTACAAGACCATATAGTATGTATATAGTTCTCAGCATGATTGCCTGAACAGTGGGTGCATATATTTGTGTCTCTGAGGCCCATTTGGAACATCCTGTGTCATGTATAATGTGTTCTATGGAGAGTTTTGTATTGTACGAGTTGTAAAATTGGACATTTACTCATTTTGAAAGTGTTTAAACATATCTGTGTCCAGAAGTTTTCATCTGGGTTGATGGAAAGATCTCGCTCCAATTTTGTAGTTGGGAGGGAAATTGAATCATTAATTTTTAATAATAAATTATATATTTTTGATACCAATTTAGGGGTATAAAGATTAAGAAATTCTGTTACCAATACAGGGATTTCTAATTTCAGATTATTTAAATTAAACCTTGCCTGTATGATGGACCTCAATTGCTGATATTCAAGAAATTTGCTGTTACCAATTCCATATTTTGTAACAAGTTCTTCAAATGAAGTAAAGGTTCCATCTTGAATAACACGTTCTAGATTATTTATTCCTTTCTCTTGCCATGCTGAAAAATTCAGTACTTTCTTTGTCTGACATATATCTGGATTGTTCCAAATGGGTGTCAGTTTACATGGGATAAGTGAAGACTTAGTTATCTTTAAAAATTCCCACCAGGCTGTCAGAGATGTGTTTATGTTAAGACCTTTAAAGCAGTTATGATGTTTAATACTGATGCTAATGAAAGGTAAGTCAGAGATTTTCACTTTTCCACAGAGTGTTTGTTCTAAATCCAGCCATGGGCTGTCTAAGGGGCTTGATTTGATCCACCTTGAAATATACTGTTATCTATTGGCTAAGAAATAGTGAGAGAAGTTTGGAAGTTCTAGGCCACCACTGCATTTTAGCTTTTGTAATGTCTTCAAACTGATTCTTGAGGTCTTATCTTTCCATAAAAATTTGTAAATGTTTGAGTCTAGTGACTTAAACCAAGCAATAGAAGGTTTATTAGGGATCAGTGAGAACAGATAATTGATTTTAGGCAAATTCATCATTTTTAATGTGGCAACTCTCCCCAGAGAGATACACTCCTGATCAAAATCTTAAGACCAGTTAAAAAATTGCAAGAATTTGCATTTTGCACTATTGGATCTTAAGAAGGTTCTAAGTAGAGCTTCACAATGCTAAAAGAAGAAATCGGCGCAAGAGACAAAAACTTTTGAGCAGGGAATTTATTGAAAACTGCATTTACACTCAAACATGATTTTTTCAGCTGATCAAAGGTTTAAGACCATAGTTCAAAAAAACCTGAAAACCCCCTCAAAACAGAAATCAGTGTCAAAAAAAAGGACTCAGTAATGAGTAGCTCCATCATTCTTGTTGATCACTTTATACAATCGTTTAGGCATGCTTGATGCCAGTGTTTCCAGGAGACTAGTGGGAATGTTGCTCCAAGTGTTGAAGATGGCTTCACGAAGGGCATCCACTGTCTGGAACTGATGTCCATTTTTGTAAACTTCCCCTGCCATCCATCCCCAAATGTTCTCAATGGGATTTAGATCAGGGGAACATGCAGGATGGTCCAAAAGAGTGATGTTATTCTCCTGGAAAAAGTCCTTTGTCAGGCGAGCATTGTGAACTGCAGCACTGTCCTGTTGAAAAACCCAGTCATTACCACACAGACGAGGGCCCTCAGTCATGAGGGATGCCCGCTGCAACATCTCCACATAGCCAGCTGCTGTTTGACGCCCCTGCACAACCTGAAGCTCCATTGTTGCACTGAAGGAAAACACACCCCAAATCGTGATTTTTGGTTCTACCACTTGACTTTTTTGTTCCATAACCCCCAGGATCATTTAAAAAATGCAAAATGACTGTCTTACTGCGTCCAACCTCGGCAGTGATGGCACGTTGTGAGAGGCCTTGCTTATGCAGCGCAACAATCCTACCATGTTTAAAGTCAGTGAATTTTTTTTTGCTTTTGCCATCAGGAGGTCTTGACAGTGTAAAGACTTGACAGAAAATGACATGGAATCCAAATTTTTGCACAGCTTTTGACTTTTAAAGGCTATGATCTTAAACTTTTGATCAGCTGATAAAATCATGTTTGAGTGTAAATGCAGTTCTCAATAAATTCCCTGCTCAAAAGTTTTTGTCTCTTGACCGATTTCTTCTTTTAGCATTGTGAAGCTTTACTTAGAACCTTCTTAAGATCCAATAGTGCAAAATGCAAATTCTTGCAATTTTTTAACTGGTCTTAAGATTTTGATCAGGAGTGTATAGGTAGAGAGTTCCAATGTGTGAGGTCATCCTCTATTGTTTTTAATAGAGGAATATGATTTAACCGTACCAGGTCTGACAGCCTGGAGGAAAAAATTATACCTTAATATCTTAATGTTGCCCAACTGTAGTGAGGTAGTGGTAATGTTCTGAAAGTTACAATTCAGAGGTAAAACGGTTGATTTATTCCAGTTGATGCAGTAATCTGATATAGATGAGAACTTATCTATAAGTGTGATTGTCTTCAGAAGAGAGGTTTGTGAGTTTTCAAGGAAACGTAATACATCATCAGTATAAAGGCTTATCTCATGGTCTGTGTTCTCTGTTTGAATTCCTTTAATATCTACATTTTGTCGGATTGTTGCTGCTAGTGGCTCAATGAAAATGACAAAAAGTGAAGGAGAAAGTGGGCAGCCCTGTCTGGTACCTCTCTGCAGACTGAAGCTTTGTGAAATAAGATCATTAGTTATAACATGTGCATTTGGAGAGCTGCATAGTGTTCTGATCCAGTTTATGAAGGATGAACCAAATCCAAATTTGTGTAGAACTGCTAACAGAAATTTCCAATTTACCTGGTCAAATGCTTTCTCTGCATCTAAAGAGACAATTGAGCTGCAGCCTGTTCATCATTTAGTTTTGGTAGATTTATGTTAAGATATTCTTCAATTTCAGCATCAGATGGATTAATCTGTGATGAGTATAAGGCTTCATAAAAGTCTTTGAAACATTTATTTATTTGTTGTGGGTCATGAGTAATGTTACCAGTCGAATCTTTAATAGAAGGAATAGCTGTTTTTTCTTTATTTAATTTTAACTGGTTAGCCAGGAATTTTCCAGATTTATTTCCATGTTCAAAGTTTTCCAAACGCATCAGTTATCAGTTATTTCATTTAATTCCAGTTTTAGTTTCCTCAGATTGTTAATTATATGTTCTTGTGGTGACGCAGCATAGGCAGTTTCTAAAGATTTAATTTTTTGTGTTTTTTCTTGATTTTTCTTATGCAAGCAGTAAGATATTGTTCTGCTCTGCATTACTGTCTTTCCTGCTTTCCAAAGAACACATGAGGATATTCCAGGAAGATCATTATTTTCTAAATATATAGCCCACTCCTTTTTGAAATAATTAATGAAATCTTGTTCTTTAAGTAATGATGTATTAAATCTCCAGTTCCTAATTGGTGGTGTGACTCTTTTCTGTGTCAGAGACATAGACACCGGTGCATTATCACTGATAGTGATAGGATGAATATGTGTGTCTGTGATATCCATCATCATGGAGCTGCTAACTAAAAAGTAATCTAAGCGAGAGTGAGAGTGATGTACTGGTGAGAAAAAAGTAAAATACCTCAGAGTGGGGTGATGTGAACGTCAAGCATCACAAAGATCAAAATCCTTCATGTACTGTTTAAGAATGTCTGCAGACTGCCAGTTCCTCTGACTCACTGCTGTACTGAGCCTGTCAATATCTGCATTAAGTACCAGGTTGAAGTCTCGGTGTCAGAGTGATCAGATAGTGAAGTGAAGAAGGTATGAAAGAAGGAGGGGTCATCAACATTTGGTCCATATATGCTAGCAATGCATAAATCTATATTCTGAATGGATAAATTAAGTATTATAAATCTATATAAACCTTATGTAATCGATCTAATGTTACCCCCATCACCTCTAAGTCCCTGTATTATCCTAACGTTACTACCTGCTTACGTACTACACTTTCGCGCTCACTCTGTCCTTCGGTTTCCCTTTCCAAAGCCTGCATCTCTGGTTGCTCCTCTCCCTGTCCGCTGCTGCTGTCTTCACCTACAACCTACTGTTGTTGGAACATTGCTGTTACAGAGGACGTGGAGGCTACAGCAGCGAACACGTATGTGATCTTTACACATTTTGTAGCATCTACAGTGACACTCTTCTTTTTCTTCACACTTACCTTCTCTATACCCTCTACAGGATGGGACCGCTTTTGTCCTATATCCAGATTGGTTCAGTCTGCTGTCTATATTGAAGATGGGCCAATGGGCTGCCTTCTCTAAATTGTGGGCCATGGACAATTTGGCATCACGTATACCAACAACAATCCTGTCTTGGGTAATTTCTTCACGTAAGATGCCATATTTGTAATGTTCATCTAACTTGTGCACTGCTGTGATAAAGTTCTCAGCTGATTTGTCGATTTCCTTATATCCCTACTGAACTTGGTTCGTTCGTAAAATACATTATGCACTCCAATACCATTTACATCAAAAGCCTTCCTGGTAACCTCCATTCTTTTCCTTCAGTCCGGAAGCAAGTCTGAAACGTTCAAATCTCTTAATCCATACGGACCAAGAGCTTAGCTCAAAGTTGAATGGTCCTGGTGGTGTGATGGTTAATATGTGAACCATGTTGCTTGCTGTTAGCTTGCCGTGAGTCATTTGCATTCTCTGAATCACTTTTTCTCCAGCTTCACACGTCACTCTTTTTTCGTTCTCCACATCGCCAAAACAGTTCAAAAGTGTTGTCTGCGCCGCTAGGCTTTCTCTGTCAAGAGCTGTACACTTCTGACAGGATGTATTATTCCTCTACTCTTTTGTATTCGAAGACACAACAGCCAGGATGCGAGACAACTTGACAACCAGCCATTACAGATACCAGATACCAAATATGGTGTCAAATATGGAGGACCAGAATGTTTTTCTCTGTCCTTCATTCTTATCCTGTGCAGTTTGGAAACTCTAAAGACCATTTTCAGGAACATCTATACTAAAAACCCTCAGACCAAAAAAACAAAATACTGCTGCTTCAGAGAATTATAACTGAAACACTTTGTTCTACTATAATGTTTAATAGTGAACTCTCAGAGTTTGTACAAATGACCTCTGGCAAATAAGCAGTTTAGTTTTTTGAAAGGGAGAAAGCAAACTTCAAACATCAGTCTCCAAATACATGGTACTAATGGCGAAGGTGTGGATTATTCCTTCCTGACTGAAGCAACACCTGTTTAATGAGTCAGAGGAGCTGAAGGGTCACACACTATTCTCGCCACTTAAAACCTCATGTTATCATCAGTGCACTGATCACTAAAGTAGTGGAGCCATACTTTGACTGTATGGATTTATTGCTGTGTAATAAATAATATTACACAGCAATAAATATTATCATAATATTCACCAATTTGATCTACAAATGTATTGAAATCTGAGTCCAAATGTTGGACTGTTCCTTTATCAGTGTCTAACAGTGTGTGTGTCTGAGAGCGATGTAATGTCCATGTGTGCATGCTGAAAGAGACTGTGCTGCTCTGACCCCCCTCCTCCTTTCAGGGTGGAGCCTGCTGGAGTCCGATGGCTGATCCCAGGTCTGAGGAAGTGTAAGTGTGTTTTTAATGTGATTGATGAAAACAAAGCAGCACACATTCAACCATCTTCAAACTGTCACATCACTCATTCACATCTCTGATGTCAGGAGTCATCATCAAAGTGTCAATCAATGAACAGATGATGGATCAATAACTGCAGCTGGATTGTGTTTGTTCTCTCCATCAGATTCCTGTCAACTCACAATCGACATAAACACAGTGAACACAAAACTCAAACTGTCTGACAACAACAGGAAGGTGACACATGTGGAGGAGGTTCAGTCATATCTTGTTCATCCAGACAGATTTGATCATTGGCCTCAGCTGTTGTGTAGAGATGGTCTGACTGGTCGCTGTTACTGGGAGGTCGAGTGGAGAGGAGAGGTTTATATATCAGTGAGTTACAGAAGAATCAGCAGGAAAGGAAACAGAGATGACTGTGAGTTTGGAAGGAATGATCAGTCCTGGAGTCTGAACTGCTCAGTTTTTAAGGGTGTATCTGTCTGTCACGATAACCATCAAAGATTCATCTCCTCCTCCTCCTCCTCTGTCTCTAACAGAGTAGCAGTGTATGTGGACTGTCCTGCTGGCACTCTGTCCTTCTACAGAGTCTCCTCTGACACTCTGATCCACCTCCACACCTTCAACACCACATTCACTGAACCTCTTTATCCTGGATTTACAGTCTGGCATCCTGGTTCCTCAGTGTCTCTGTGCTGAGTTGAGTGTAAAGAGTGTCCTCCTGTCAGAGAAACTCTGACTGTTGAACAGATAGTTCAGTCTGTACATGTCTGTCTCTTTCACTCACAAACACATTTTCAGATTCATGGATTCAATCAGTTGATGTTTGAAACTGTTCTCAATGATTCCTTGTAAACTTCTTCCTCTTCAGTCCTTTAAAGATGGAAGCTGCCATTATTCCAGGATCCACATGTTGTTTTTCTGTCTTTTTCCACTCAAAGCTTCACAGTGAATATCAGGATGTTGTGTTTCTCTGAAGCTCAGTTCAGCTCAGATGATTCAGTTCATATCAGCTGCAGTTAGTTTGCTGCAGATGAGACAAACTGTGATATCAGAGAGGAATCACTGAGCTGCACTGACCCAAAACATCAATTTACAAACTGCTCAGAGACGTTCACACATTATTGTCCAATGAACACAAGTTTGGTGAGCAGCCAGAGTTCATCCTGACATTTATTTTACTGCTGTTAGAATGATGAAACCACAACTAGACTTTAACTTGTCTGTGGTGGCATTTGGACAATTAAATGATCCTTTAGAAAATAGATAGAAATTTCATTTTTTGCCAACATTGATTTTTTTTAATATATTTTGTGAAATTTACTTCCTGTATCACCAGCTGATGTAAATTCCTGACTATGGAGCATATGTTATACTGTTGTAACTTCATTGCATGACCTTATTGTGTTGTGTTAGTCAGATCTGGCTCAGCAGGTTTTAAATGTTTTGCTTCAGCAGAGAATCTGTACAGTACTAAAGTCAAAGTGTGTAACTTGGATCAGCAATATTTGCTGAATGTGACAGTTTCAGTGATGTAGCAGGAACATCATTTCCTGTTCCTGGACCTCAGCTTTCTAGTTTGATTGTGAGTCTGTTCAGTGTCAAAATAATAAAGTGATTGTGATGAAACCGTACATCAGTGAGACTCTCCTGTTTGATCAGCAGAGAAAATCCCTCTATGTGTTCAAAATGTGCTGAACATTGACTGAAGCTCTAATAGAGATGGAGCTCAGTGATGGTCTGGGGAGGTATATCCACGGAGGGACACACAAACCTCCACAGGCTCAGCAACAACACCCTGACTGCCATCAGGTATTGCGATGCAAACCTTTAGACCCAGTGTCAGACCCCACGCTGGTGCAGTGGGTCCTGGGTTTTTCCTGCTGTATGATTATACCCGGCCTCATGTGGTGAGATGATGCAGGGAGTTCCTGGAGGATAAAGTCACTGATACCATTGACTGGCCCCCATGCTTGCCTGGCCTAAAGCCAACAGAATACCTCTGGGACATTATGTTTAGGTCCATCTAACGCCGCCAAGCTGCACCTCAGACTGTCCAGGAGCTCGGTGATGCCCTGGTCTAAAACTGGGAGGAGACCCTCCAGGACATCATCTGTGGTCTTATGAGGAGCACGCCCCAACATTGTCAGGCATGTGTGCAAGCACATGGGGACCACACAAACTACTGAGTATGATTTCAGTGGCTCCAATGAAATGTCATCAAAATAGAGCAGCCTGCTGCATCATTTTTCTCTGTGATTTTTGGGTGTCTTTTTAAACTCCGCCCCCTGTGGGCTCGTACCTCGGGACTTCCAGGTCATACTCGGCACAGATGTTCCTGTACTATGTCGGCTCCTTGGTCACAGCGTTCCATGTTTGCTCTGCCTGCTAGCATCTCATCATGTGAGGTTTAAATCCCTCCACCTCCACTACAAATACAGACTCAGAGTGAATGGAGCTTTCCCTGCTGCTGTCACTCACACTGATCACTGAACAGTGAGGAGTTCAATCTGAACATCAATGCTTTCTGTTTGTGTGGAGACACAGAGTGACCGATCTGAGCTCATTCATGAGATCACATCTGCTGTGCCTCCCTCAGTCACAAAGTGAAGGTCCATATTCACATATTCACACAGTACCGACTTATGAAGGAATATTTACAACAGTGGAAACCAAATGTGCTCAAATTAAACTATTACAAATCATTCCATTTTTGCCCACTTTTGAGCTCAGAGAGGGTTCATTTCTGCAAAGTTCTTGTTTTTAGAACTCACAAAATCTATTTGTGCGATCTGTCTTGTTGTTTGCAACAATAAATATGATATTTTGACATTAACATCAGAAAGTTTATGAAGTATCCAGAGTTATTTTTCTGTGTTCAGTTTTTAACAAGACCAAAAGTTCTTCTAGCTCTGCTATTTGCTCGCTGACCACAAAGACAGGTTTTCCCTACAGGCGTGTCTGCTGGAGACAGACAGGTGAGGTCGAAAGCATCGAGCCTCTTTTGGCCCTTGAAAAGCAAACATACGCCAGAGGGGACGGCTCCAAATACCCTGGCATAGTCTCCAGGAGTTACAGGGATATTACATTTTCTGACAAATTCTTCATAGCTGAGCAAAAGTCCTTCACTATTGAATAACTGCTCAACCCATATGATGATGTTCTGAAACCAATATTCCACAAACAGAGATTTCCATTTGTAGAAGATGTCTTTGTTACTCCAAATCAGAAAGTTGTGGGTTAGCGCTGCTCCTTCGGGTGTTGCTGTTGCGTTGAGACGTAAACAGGAAGTGACACACGGGCTGTGCGCACTTAAGAGCAAATGACTAAAACTGTAAACTTAATTATCCATAAGAGTTGATTACTTGTTGGGATAGAAACGTAACACAATCAAACACAAAGATTTTAAAGGAATGAAATGAAACAACAGGAAGTGGAAATCATGACAATAAGACTCTTTTTGTGCCACACAGTTGTCACTGACACACACTGTAATCAATCCAACAGGATGCTGATAGCAGCAAATACATGTTAGAGCTCAGAGGAGGATCTGAGTTTAAGCTCCTGCCTCCTGAACAGGAAGATGGAAGGAAAGGAGAGAAATGTTGCTGTATTCCTGGGAAAGGGAAATTCAGAGGAAAATCAAAGACTTTCCAAGTAAGAGCTGAGAAAAGGAGGCCAGATTGAAGCTTCACTTTTCACATTAAAGTCTGATGTTTGGGAATCTGAAGGATGATGTTACTGTAAAAAATCTCAACTGCTGCTCCTGCTTTTCTTCTTCTGCAGCTTAAACAAATATATAAATATATCTGCATGCTCTGCTGAGCCAAGAAAAACAATCTGAAGATTTTGAAATGGTGTGTGTATCTTTGAGGAGTTTTTGAAACAGCTGCTACAGAGTCTGAATGTGTTCTGGCAGCATTTCACATTGAAATATTAACAAGCTCTGAAATATCATCATAAAATGATCTCAGACCATTAAATGTAGAAAATCCATCAAACTGAAGTTCAGAGTCTCGGCTCAAAGAGTCCAAATGATTCCATGAGGAAAGATTACTGTGATCAAATCAATGAGCAGTTATTGTTTGGAAATGATAATCAGACATTTTCAGGGAGTTTTTTGTCTTTCTCAGGAATTTACAGACTGATAGAAACTCATCTGGATCATCTGATGTGGTTTTAATGCTGTGTTGATGTTTTTCACTGTGATCACAGCGTCTGAATGTTGGAGCCAAACAGAAACAAGCCCCACGTGGTCACACAAGTCTAACAATGAACTGTTGATGATGAAGTTCAACCAATCACAGCACTGAAACCTAAACAGAAACCTGTGCAGACACCAGGAGAACATGCAGACTCCACACAGAAAGGCTCGGGAGGCTCAAGTTCTACTCATTTGATTTCTTGGCTGTAAAATGTAAGACGAGATCTGTTTGGTCCCAAAATGTCAAAATATTCCTCTGAGGTAAAGTGTTGGCCTTGGTTCATCCCCACACTGTGACCTTTCCAACAAACAACATTGATCTGTTTGGATTCATCATTTTACTGAGACATTTGGATTATAAAATTGATATAAAAATGAAGATTATTTCAAGAGGAAGATTTTCATGCAGGTAATCATTGATTTGATTATCAGTTAAGAGTAATTATTGATGAAGATGGACTGCAGGCTGTACTGTTTAAGCCTATCAGCTGATCACTGACATGATGCTGTGTTGAAAGAACTGAGTTTGTATGAACAGGTGAGTTTGTTCATTTCAAAGAAGCTCAATGATTTCTGCATTAATATCAAAGATCAAAATCATTGCATCATGGTTGATAACTGTGCAAAAATAGAAACATCAGTGGATTCACTTCCTGGAGGAAACCTGTAGTTTAGAGGAAATGGGGTGTTGCCGCTCCCTTAAGCCAATTTATGCTTCCCTTTAGACAATAAAGCTTTTCAAACCAATCCAAACAGCCTCCTCAGGTTCCTTCATCCAGTCTTATGTTACCCCCCCTCACCCCTCAACCTTGTTGGGGACGTAACCCCATGTATAACCACTAAATACTGTCACTGCTTTAGCATCAAAGGTTCCTCATAACGACCATCATCTACATAAATATTAATTCAACACTTTCAACACTTTCAAAACCTTCTTACTGCAAACTCGTCTGTGTGTTCAAAGAAGAGGTGGGAACATTTCCAGGTCTCACCAGTCAGACGGCATATTTATAAAGTGAAGGTGTGGATGCACACCTTCACACACACACACACACACACAGACAAGACTGTTAGTGGAGCTCTTGTTTTGATTTGTCTTCATTAAAGTCACTTTTCTCGTATTTGGAGACACTTTTGTTATGATTGTTTCATTTTGTGATGATGAGGTGGAGCAGAGACGACCTTTGTTCATCACATTTATTGTTCATATTTCCTGTTTTGATGTTTGAGCAGGAACAGAAACTGTGAAGTGTGTAAAAGTCAGATTAGTGAAGATGTGAGTCCAGACGACGTGTGTGCAGGATCAGCTGAGCTCTGCAGGAGACATGGAGGTTCAAAGGAGGAGAGTCAACAACCATCAGTCACAACACAAACACCAAACACACATTTTTACATTCAGTGTCACTTTGACCTTCTTCATGATGACATCATCAGCATATTTTTATTATCAAAGTGATCCAAATTTTACACTCAGCTGATTAAAAACAGAAAATACTCAAAGATTTACTTTAACATCCAGTGATGTGTCTTCAGATTAAATCACAGGAGGATCAGCAGGTAACATTTGAATCACTGTACCAACCCCCCCCCCCCCCCCCCCCCCCCCCCACACACACACACACACACACACACACACGCACACACACCTTAAACATGTTCATGTGCAGGGGATATTTAATTTTTCCTTTCACTACTTTCAAACCTGATCAGTTTGTTTCTCTTTTCAATGTCACACTGCAAGTATAGCAGACTCTGTCAGTATGTGTATGAGTATACAAACAGGTCCAACAAGTTCAGTTGAAAGAAAAAGTCAAAGAGACAGTGAGCAGCAGTCACAGTGTGTTTGCTCTCAGCTGTAATAACACTGACTGCTGAAAAACTGAAACCTCGAACAAAACCAAGAAAGAAACCACAAAATGGGGAATTCTTACTCGAGGTAAAGTCAACAGATGAAAATCAGTTACAAAAAATTTAAACTAGTTTAATATTTGTAATGTAGAGAAATATTGTGTAAAGGCTAAAATTGTTATTTAATTAACAACTAAAGTCAGAATTGAAATTTGCTCATTAATATTTTGCTTCTGTCTTCTTTCTGTGAGATTTGATGGAGCAGAAATTTTTAAAACCATTTCTTGTTGCCATGATTCTTACACAGCAAATTAAACTAATACTGACACAGAGGATTCCTACCTTTAGTATCACTGTATGAAATGTACTTGTGGAATAATTTTTGTATTAAGCAACTGTTTTTAGTTCAAAGTGCATATTTGAGCCTTAAAACGGTTATGGAGCAGATGGATAAAACGATCTCCCTGTAAATTAATAAACAAATACAGTGACTTGCAAACTATACAATATCTTTATTTAGCCTGGAAAAATAAATTGTTGCTCTATAAACAAGCCCTCCTTAAAGCTAGGACATCTTACCATTTATCATTAAGTGAAGACAATAAGAACAACCCCAGGTTTCTTTTTTAGCACTGTAGCTAGGTTGGCAAAGAATATTATATTAGCCAAGTAACTGTGTGAGCTGATGTGTGTTACATGATGTGGTTAAAGTGACACCGGCAACAAAATCTGTGGCAAGAAAGAGAGAGAAAGTTAAGTAGGGGCAAAAGGCCATATTGTGGAAGCGCCCTTTAGAGAGTGAATGGGCTTATGAGTTGGATTCAGGGAGCAAGGCCATGGAGGGGAACTTTTCAAGTTTTCCATGGTCCAGTGGCA
Organism: Archocentrus centrarchus; assembly: GCF_007364275.1. Classification (NCBI taxonomy): domain Eukaryota; kingdom Metazoa; phylum Chordata; class Actinopteri; order Cichliformes; family Cichlidae; genus Archocentrus; species Archocentrus centrarchus. The sequence goes on from NW_022060301.1 coordinate 365,855, forward strand.
GGGTGATTACAGACTGGCGTGCTTAGTGGGCTGATAGGTGGAGGCAGGAGAGATCGTGGCTGAGTTTGCTGGCTCTGTGGCAAGGCTGAGTCGGTCTGTGATTCTAGTTATGCAATCCGACAGAAATAAGTAAACTGATGAACAGAAGAGAGCAAGGTTACGGAAAGGTAGATAACAACTATGCACAAAAACAGACTAGCTGGATTACCACCATTTAGGTTGGACAATCTGGGGGTGAGTTATTGTCTCAGACCCTCCTAAGTACTCCACAGGCCCCGATTGATAAAAGGTGTGCACATTGGCAACAGCCATGCAGCCGGAGACACCACCAGCTGCCCACCAAACACCTGGAAACAGACAGAAAGAAACACACACCAACACAGCCTGCCCCAACCCATGACAACACCCTTCCTCAAAGGACGCCTCCTGGTGCCTTCACTGGAGAGCCAGTGATTGTTAAACATTTAGTGCTCGGATTCAGGAGGAAGACTATGCTAGAGTAACGTCAGACTTCAACACGAAAATCTCTGCCTCATCATAAGAACATATAATTAATAACCTGAGGGGAAAAAAGAGTCTTACCAGTGCGCAAGTCTCACTTGCACTTTCAAAATGACTAAAAGTCGAAGTTTACCATACAATGCAAAACTCTCAATAGAATACACTGTACAGGACACAGGATGTCCCTAATGGCCTCAGAGACACAAATATATGCACCCACTGTTCAGACAATCATGCTCAGAACTATATTTATGCTATGTGGTCTTCTACGCTTGTTCAGAGGTTCTGGCAGAGGATATGTGAAGACTTATCCACATGTTTTAATTGCGGTATCCCAGAATCACCCAAACTGTGTGTTTATGTGATGTAGGTGAATTAAACATGAAAGCAAATATATCCAGCATAGTTCTTGCTGCGTTACGCATTGCTAAGAAAACTATCCTCCTGAATTGGAAATCAAAAAATGATTTATTTAATATTCACTATAGGAATTTACTTATAGACCACTTTAGCCTGGAAAGAATGTCTGCCACCTCTAAAAACCAATTGGACAAACTTGAATATCTCTGGTCCTCACTGATCAACTCCATCACTTAGTGGGGGTTATCGGCTGTAGTCTCGTCTGGCGGTGTGCCTGGTAGGTGGCTGGATGTGGGCCGGGGGATTCGAGTGTCTAATGGCTTTTGGACTGGAGGTAGTAGCTGCCGTTTTGTGGTTTCTGTGTGCAGGCCCTGGTTGTTGTTGATGGGAACTTGGATGAATGATCTTATGGTCTTGGGGTGTGTGGGCTGGGGTGACAGTGGACGTGGTGTGTGTGTGTGTGCGTGCGTGCGTGTGCGTATGTTTATAATACCTTGTGGGGACAATTTTCCTGACATATACTACGTTGTGGGGACCAATTGCTCCTTGTGGGGACTGGAACCTTGTCCCCACAAGGGGAAACCCTGTTTTTGGGTCAGGGGTCAGAGTTAGGGCTAAGGTATGAATTGAGTTTAGGTTAGGGTTAGGGTTAGGTATGTGATGGTTAGGGTTAGGAAAAGGGTAAAGGTAAGGTTTAGGCTGTAGAAATGAATGGAAGTCAATGGAAATTCCCCACAAAGATAGCAAAACACACTTGTGGCCACTTCATTCCCTGGACCTGTCTTCCCTGCACTGCGGTTGGGTGTAGGAAACTGGGGTCTTTAGTGAGCCAGTAATTAGCTGGCTCTCTCTGTATGGGGACATACATAAACCCTTCCCCTCCTTCCACTTAGTCAAACATCACATCACACACACGTTGGGTCTTGAGGAGGGGGGCTTGTGCTGCAGTGAGTAGGGCCACTTCTTCAGCTCTGCTCGCTGTGCTGTGTGATGTCCCATTCCTCCTTTTTTAATTACATCATACAACTCACAACACGTCATTGTACACATAGGGCCCCTGGGGGGCATATCCCACAGTGATTAGTGGGTGGAGCAGCTGAGGTGGCCCCAATTGTCTGTTCACTGCTGCCTGCACTTCAGTTTTATTTACATCTTAGACATTGAGGGCCTTGGGCGTGGGGTGGGTTCTGTTAACTGGAACTTCGCCATTGCGGGACTAATAAAGGGATTTATTCATTCATTCACACAGTGATACACATTCTTCCCACTACATACACTCACATACACCCAACTTATCACCCCAAACACGTGGAATGAAAGGAGGGGGTGGGCGGGTCTACCCACACCCCAGTTTCATGTACCCTGCTTGGGGTAGGGACTGGCTAGTGGTTCGGGTCTTGGTTGGCTGCTTCCCTGGATACTCGGGGCCGTGTTCTAGGCTAGTGCTGGGGGTGAAAGCCTACAGCGGGGGTGTGCTGCTCAGTGCCTATGGCTCTCTGGACTCTTGCCCTTTGGCTATGGGGGCTCCTTTTGTGGTCTCCCTTCTTCCTTCTCTGGAATGTGCACGCGGTTGCCATCAGGATGTGTGTCCTTGTGTCTTCTGAGCTCCTAGTGGGCCATGAAGAGCCCGGGTCCCCTGGGTCCATGCCTGTTTACCTCTGGATCACGGGGGCATGGTTGCAGTTTCTTGCCCTCATTAGTGAATACATTCCATGACAGAGGCACACACACACACACACACACACACACACACACACACACACACACACACACACACACACACACACACACACACACAGACACACACACACACACATATATATATATATATATATATATATATATATATATATATATATATACACATACACACAATCTTGCTATGGTTTGCAGTAATGTGTGTGTGTGTGTGTGTGTGTGTGTGTGTGTGTGTGTGTGTGTGTGTGTGTGTGTGTGTGTGCGTGTGTGAAAAACCTGTCCTGTAGTTTTTTTTTTCCATCTTTTCTCTTTCTCCTTTTTCTTACCCCTTCCTCCCTACCTGTCAGGCCTGGCATAAACAAATAAAATTAAAATTAAAATACAAACATCAACAAGAGCAGCCTATAGAAAACTTACAGAGCTGTTTTGTAAATCATTACATCATTAACGAGGGCCTGGAATACTGTTGGCATCTTGGTTAAGCCTAAAGGCACCACCAAATACACAAAATGTTCGAGTGGTGTATTAAATACAGCTTTCCATTCATCCCTTTCTCGTATTCGAAGCAAATGGTATATTTTATGGAGATCCAGTTTGGAGAACAAAATGGCTTTATGGAGGGGGTCAAAAGCTGAACTTAGAATAGGAAGGGGACACTTATTCTTTGATGGTGATTTGGTTCAGGCCTCAACAATCAATACAGGGTCTTAACAGCCTGTCCTTCTCCACAAAGAAGAAGCCCGCCCCCACTGGAGAAGAAGCCCAAATGATGCCAGAAGTTAGCGAGTCTTTTGTATAAGCTTCCATGGCTTAACACTCTGGCCTGGAGAGCTGGTAGAGGTGGCTCCCGGGAGAATATCAATAGCACAATTATAAAGTTGATGCTGTGCAGGTACCATACCACACTGTTTTTTCTTTCATTCATCAAAAAACAAATAAACAATTAACTTTTTTTTTTCTTTTTTTCTTTTTTCAAGACCAAGATGCCTAGCTGCTGAGCAAGACACATCTGGGTATGTAGTTGATATTGCACTCTGCTGCCTTATTTAACCCTTTAAAGTGAACAAAATCGGGCCTGGAGCCTATCCCAGCTGTCATAGCGTGAGAGGCAGGGTACACTCTGTATAGGTCACCATCATGTTGCAGGGTTAACATTCAGAAACAGACAACCATCCACACTCGTATTCACACCCATGGGCAATTTAGAATCATCAATTAACTTAACCCCAGTAAATGCATGTTTTTGGGATGGGGGAGGAAACTGCAGTACCCAGAGGAAATCCACGCACACATGGGAAAAACATGTAAACTCCACACAGAGAGGCCTGGGCCAAGGTGGATTTGAACTCAGAAAACAGAATGATAACAATAGGAATGGCAGTACAGGTCTATCAGGATTTTGCTGTAAATTTCCATTACAGTGTTTCCTGAAATGTTTCAAAATGATAGTGAACTAATAATGTGATAGCCTGTGCTTAAAAAAATATAACTTAAAGAGGTTTTATTCCCAGAGGAAAAAAAGGTCAATGTACTTGACCATTTAAATTCCCAGGTTTTTCCCAGCTTTGTCAACTGGACCATGTTCATAACCCTCTGTAGTGCTTTCTCTGAGTCACAGTGCTACCACACACAGATACAATGTGTCAGTATGCTTTTTATGGAGCCCCAGTAGAAAGAAACCAGCAGTCTGGTTGATTTTTATCCTAAGTACCTTCAGGAAAGACAATCTTTGCTGGTAATTTAGCAGCACAGTTTGCATTCCATGTGAGTGCACCTGAATGTGAACAGACAGGAAACATATCTCTGCTATCCTCTCCACCCAGTCGCACCAGTGATTAGTGGTGCATTGTCCATTAGTCTATTATGACCTTCTTTGGCTTTGAGGTGTTGAAAAGCAGGTTGCTGAATAAAACACAATAGAATAGAACAGAAGAGAATGCCATTATTTGGCGTCATACAGAATGTACAATGAGATTGAAAGTCACTCCTTTTCAATGCCAAAATGCAAAAAAGTGAAAAAACAAATAAGCAGATCTGAATCCACATATAAAATTCAGAAAAAAAATACAGATCTCACATTACTCAGAATATTTTTCAGTATTAATGTTCAAGCTTTTTCACATGATTTGTTTCCCTCCACAGATCTGATGAAACCCAAAAATATGATGGCCAGAAGTCAAACACTTACAGGTAGTATATACCCCAAGGTTTGCTCCTTATTATTGCTCACCACTGGCTGCTGCTGCTGGTCCCCCACCCCACCTCGCCTCAACATTTTGCAAAATGTCCAAACATTTGTTGGAAACTTGTTTGGGGAAATTATAATGGCCTATTGATGTCCAACCTGATTTTTTTTCTTTTGACATCTTTATTTTTGTTACTGCAGTTCAGACCAAGATGTCTAGCCGGTGAGGCAGAGAGAATATGTAATATGTAGTTGATATTGCACAATATTTACAAACTATTTACTTACTTCGTGTTCTAAGAAGTGTTTTATTTTCTGGAAAAATTTGGACAAACTTAACATTGCACTCAGTAGAGGAAGTGATATCAATACAAAATACTGCTTAACAGTTTTGGAGTTATTCATAAAAGACAGTTTAAAATTAGAATAGAATTTTAAAAGAGTTTAACATTGAACAGAAAATAGACTCAAATCTGACAAGTTTGTCAGTGTTGAATGGTTTTTACTTATGGTTATAAATTTGTCAGTCAAACTTCCTTTCATTTGAGAATCCTCCATTTGATAAATCACAACCTTGAAACCTTTGACATCCTAGCTTTCAGTTTGTCGATGTAATAAAGAGTTTACCTCATATTTCCTGAAGCACTAGAAATGCATTGGTTTGATGGGTTCCTTTTAAATTTAAAATATTCAGCCCCCCCCCCCCCCCCCCCCCCCAAAAAAAAAAATAAAATACAAATAAAATAAAAAAATAAACAAATAAAATAAAAATTTAAAAAACTGTGCCATAAACTGTGCTGGCCATTCTATAGCAGGTAGATTACTAGCCTATTGTGTCTTATCTCAATAGTTGTTAGTTTGGAGGTGTATGTTGGCTCATTATCACATTGGAGCAGGAGACTGGTACCAATCAGGTAGTATCTACAGTGTATGTCTTGTAAAATTTTAACTTAAGTTACCCTTCCTTGTTCAGGATACTTTGATCCTGTAGAAACCTTTAACTTTACGACATTCAATAGTAGTATGACAATGAACTTCTCTTTCAACTACCAGGGAAAGGAAAAAGACCCGCTGCACACGTTAGGGATAAATCGCTCCGACATATGCCAATGCTCCCGAGATTTCGCCACAGACGCCATGATGATCGGCACCTGTGCTTATAAAAAGAGGGCCCCGCCCACCAAGGGCGGGCACTACCCTCAGGTCACACCCATTACAATCTCCCCCTAAGTTTTTTTCATTGGCGACCCGACAATGAAACCTCACAGCCAGGGCCTACAAAAGGTCGTGGCTGTCTGATTACAAGTGGACCCAGTCACACTTGATTGAGGCAAGTGATACAGATTTGAATGATGGCCTGCGGTTGCCCGTGTGGTTCTCCAAACACCATGCTCTGAGACTAAAGAAGCAGGACCACTCGAACCCTCCGCCTGGGAGCTAGGTTGAGAGGTTACCTCTGACGGTATGTGTGTTGACGTACCAACCTCAGCTTGCCCTGTACCAGGTTCAACAACTGATGGGGTAGGGATATGACCACTGGGTGACTCTGAACACTCCCACACATAAAAGTCCCCATCAATCCCCGGACTAGGCAACCTCTCCGGTGAATCCCTAGCTGGCTTCTTTGGTTGAGCTTCCTGCTCAATCTTTTCACAAGGTTAGCAGGAATCACTTTGATCAGCTGCCTATTTACATATTTCACCTTGTCAGGGTCACTCAAGGGAGCCATAGCATACACAGGGCTAGCACCGTCAGGAGCCTTAACAATTCGGTAAGGAATCGAGCTCCAGTGATCTTGAATTTTGTGCCTACCCTTAAAGCTGTGGTCTCTCAAATAAACCAACTGATGCACCGGCAACGGATCAGACACAGAAGCGGTCTGTCGGGCTGCACAGCGATCTGTAGCCACTTGCACCCGCTTTCGGGCACCATCATAAGCCGCAGCCAGCTGTTTTTGGTGCTCTTGAACCCAAGTATGGAGGGAGCCAGGAGCTGGCTCCTCTATCCTTTCGAGTAGGAAGTCAATGGGGAGCTGAGGTTCCTGACCAAACATCAAAAAATAAGGTGACTCCCCAGTGGTCTGATGGCTTGTGGTGTTGTAAGCAAACGTCCGTTGCTGCAAGTAACTAGGCCAGTCTCGCTTTTGCTCAAAGGATAGGGTCCGCAAAAGGTCATGCAAGGTCCTATTAAACCGCTCACACTGCCCGTTACCCTGTGGATGGTATGGGGTAGAATGAGTCTTCTTTACCCCATATAGCTGACACAGTTGTTTGATTACTGCGCTCTCAAAATTCCTTCCCTGGTCCGAATGAATCCGAGCAGGGACCCCAAAGCGGAAGAACCATTTGTACACCAAAACCCGGGCCACCGTAGGGGCTGTCTGGTCCTTAGTCGCAACAGCCTGGATGAATTTAGAGAATACGTCAGTAAGGATCAGCACGGTCTCACGCCCATCCACAGCAAGTTCCAGATAGGAGAAATCAATTGCAAGGATTTGGTTTGGTTTAGCAGCAAGAAGGTGGCCCATGGTTGTTTTAGGCGTAGGATAGACTTCCTTAGCCTGAGCCGTTCACACTGTTTGCAATACTCCTGAACCGCCTTAAACATCCCTGGCCAATAACATCGTCTCCAGACCAATTCAGTTGTCCGATCAACCCCTTGATGACCATGCTCATCATGCAGCTGATACAAAATGGTGTCTCTAAGACCCTGAGGTACCACCAATTGATAAAGTGGTTCGTCCCCATCGTCCTCCTCCACCTGGCGGTAAAGAACCCCCTCCTTCTCCGTCAATTTCTTCCACTGATGCACTAATTCCATCACTTCAGCTGGCAAACTCCCCCTTTCTTGATGAGTGGGACCAGTCCCCCTACGCCAGAACTTCATAAAACCACTCAAGGCCAGATCCTCCTTTTGCAGCATAGCCAGATCAGCGGCGGAATAAGAAGGTAACGCAGAGAGGGCAAATTGTACCACCGGCTGCCGGGGTGCCCCCTTCACCTGGGCCAAGCTTGCCGGGAGGGGGGTACCAGGGAGCAAAGTCTCCATGGGTGCCCCCTCCTCTACCGGCTGATACTGGCGGGACAAAGCATCAGCGTTGCCGGTCGCCCAGCCAGAACGATACGTAATCGAAAAATCAAAGGATGCCAACTGGGCAGCCCAACGTTGCTCTAACGCTCCCAACTTAGCTGTAGTCAGATGGCTCAAGGGATTATTATCAGTATACACCACACATTTGTGGCCCAACAAATATTCCCTAAACTTTTCCGTCATGGCCCATTTTAAAGCCAGGAATTCAAGTTTCACTGAGCTGTAATTCGACATGTTCCACTCGGTGGACTTTAGGCCCCGACTAGCATAAGCTGTAGGACGCACCCGACCATCAGCCTGCTTCTGGGAGAGCACTGCTCCCAGACCCCAATGACTAGCGTCAACCTCCAAAATAAAAGGCTGTGAAAAGTCAGCATAAGCCAATACCGGGGCGTCCACTAGCCTAGCCTTCAACCCATGAAAACTCGAATCACACTGAGCTGTCCAAACTTCCTGAACGGGTTGCTTGGAGGGCCGTTTGTGCTTAGTACCAGCTAAGTCAGCCACCAACCGATGAAGGGGGGCAGCTAAGGCGGCAAAGCCGGGAACAAAACGGCGGTAATAACTAACAAAGCCTAGGAATGACCGTAACTCTGTTACCGACTTCGGTACCTGCCATTCAGATACAGCCGAGATCTTATCTGGATCAGTGGCTACTCCATCCTTAGAGATCACATGACCCAGGTACTTTACCTCACTTTGGAGAAAGCAGCATTTCTCTAACTTAACCTTTAAATTTTGGGCACACAAGATCTCAAGTACCATTTTCAGGCGTGAAATGTGCTCATCTATTGTGGCAGAAAAGATAATCACATCATCCAGGTATAACAACAAAGAATTATGGTTCTGTGAACCAAACATCCTTTCCATCAGCCTCTGAAAAGTACTTGGCGCGTTACACAACCCAAAAGGCATCCGATTGAACTCAAAAAGTCCAAACGGAGTGCAAAAGGCGGTCTTTTTCTTATCATCCTCAGCTACGGGAACTTGATTATATCCACTTGCTAGATCCAGCGTGGAAAACCACCGAGCCCCAGCCAATGCATCCAAGGACTCCTCTATACGAGGTAAGGGAAAGGCATCCTTTCTAGTCCTGGCATTCAACAGCCGATAATCCACACAAAGCCTAATGCTTCAATCCTTTTTTCTTACCACCACTATGGAGAAGCAAAGGGACTACAGCTCTCTCGGATCACTTGATTTTCCAATAACTGGTGGATGTGAGCTTTAACTGCCTCATACTCCGAAGGTGGAATACGCCGATACCGCTGGCGCACTGGCGTCTCCTCTAGAAGCGGAATCTCATGCGTGATCAGGCTGGTACATCCCAAATCTCCCTCATGGGAGGAAAACACAGACTGGTAATCACTCAAAAGGGACCTTACCCTCTCCTGATCCTGAACTGGAAGGGTGGACAATCAAATATCTAGCCCATTTGCTGCATGCAACCGTAACCAATGACATGCCTTTAACTTGTCTGGGCCCCAAGACTGAAAATGCTTTGCAAAACAACTTTCAGTAATAGTGGTAACCATAGAACCTGTATCTAATAGACATGGAATATAAACTCCACCCATTCTAATGGTGACTGTTGGACAAGTTCCTACCAACGAGGGCGGGGGAGTCACTCCCTTAAGATCAGACCCATTGGAGCCAGTCTTGTCCCCATCTGTAATGTGGCTCAGCATAACAGAGGGAGCTAGTTTTCCGACTGAGAAAATGTGTGTGGGCCAGTAAAAGTCTGGCTAGGGACCACTACTCTGTCATTATCAAACTCTCTAGCGAAGTGCCCTGGTTTCTGACACCAACGACAAATAAGCTGTTCCTTCTTTTGCGTGAATCTGGGCTTAACAGTACGAGTGGCTCTTAGCTCCTGAGTAAGCCCATCAAGCTGGGCCTGGTGTTGTTTTAAAACTTCCTTAACCCCTTAACTGGCGGCTAAAAAAAACAAAAAACGCCTGAAAAGCATACCCAAATTAAATCAGCTGCTGTTCCTGAACTCTTTGGAGTAAACACAAAAGTTTAGTGTCTTTGCGAAGCAGACAACCTATATTTTTCATTTATGTAGTCAAAAGCACTGTAACTGTAATGAGTATGTAGCTATTAAGTTTGGAACACAGAAAAAGTAGACAATTTTTGCCTCGCCTAGATTTTTCCTGATAGTTATCATGTAACCTGGTCCTTACTCAGAGTTTCTGTCTGATTTCTCAGACTTTTTATCTGATTTAGTGCTCAGTTCAGATAAAATAATTATAGTGGGTGATTTTAACATCCATGTAGATGCTGAGAATGACAGCCTCAACACTGCATTTAATCTATTGTTAGATTCAATTGGCTTCTCTCAAAATGTAAAGGAGCCCACCCACCACTTTAATCATACTCTGGATCTTGTCCTGACATATGGCATAGAAACTGAAGACTTAACAGTATTCCCTGAAAGCCCCCTCCTGTCTGATCATTTCTTAGTAACATTTACATTTACTTTAATGGATTACACAGCAGTGGGGAATGTTTTATTACAGTAGAAGTCTTTCCGAAAGTGCTGTAACTAAGTTTAAAGATCTAATTCCTTCATTGTTATGCTCTTCAGTGCCATGTGCCAACACAGTGCAGAGCAGCTACCTAAACTCTGCTCCCAGTGAGGTCGATTATCTCGTCAATAGTTTTACATCCTCACTGCGTATAACTTTGGATACTGGGGCTCCTCTGAAAAGGAAAGCTTCAAATCAGAAGTGCCTGACTCCGTGGTATAATTCACAAACGCACAGCTTAAAGCAGATAACCCGAAAGCTGGAGAGGGAATGGCGTCTCACTAAATTAGAAGATGCACATTTAGCCTGGAAAAAGAGTTTGTTGCTCTATAAAAAAGCCCTCCGTAAAGCTAGGACATCTTACTATTCATCATTAATTGAAGAAAATAAGAACAACCCCAGGTTTCTTTTCAGCCCTGTAGCCAGGCTGACAAAGAGTCAGAGCTCTGTAGAGCCGAGTATTCCTTTCACGTTAACTAGTAGTGACTTCATGGATTTCTTTACAAATAAAATTTTAGACATTAGAGGAAAAATTATTCATAACCATCTCAAAGATTATTCTTCATGTTCGGCTGCTTTCAGCACTGCTGGTATTTGTTTAGACTCTTTTGCTCCAGTTGATCTTTCAGAGTTAACTTCAATAGTTACTTCCTCCAAACCAGCAACATGTTTGTTAGATCCCATTCCTACTAGACTGTTCAAAGAAGTCTTTCCAATTATTGATGCTTCAATCTTAAAAATGATCAATCAGTCTTTATTTGTTGGCTATGTACCACAGACCTTCAAGGTGGCTGTAATTAAACCTCTACTTAAAAAGCCATCACTTGACCCAGCTGTCTTAGCTAATTATAGGCCAATCTCCAACCTTCCTTTTCTCTCAAAGATTCTTGAAAGAGTAGTTGTAAAACAGCTAACTGATCATCTGCAGAGGAACGGTTTATTTGAAGAGTTTCAGTCAGGTTTCAGAATTCATCACAGTACAGAAACAGCATTAGTGAAGGTTACAAAGGATCTTCTTAGAGCCTCTGACAGTGGACTCATCTCTGTTCTTGTCCTGTTGGACCTCAGTGCAGCTTTTGATACTGTTGACCATAACATTTTATTACAGAGATTAGAGCTTGCTATAGGTATTAAAGGTACTGCACTGCAGTGGTTTGAATCATATTTATCTCATAGACTCCAATTTGTTCATGTAAATGGGGAGTCTTCTTCACACACTAAGGTTAATTATGGAGTTCCACAGGGTTCTGTGCTAGGACCAATTTTATTTACATTATACATGCTTCCCTTAGGCAGTATTATTAGAAAGCACTGCATCAATTTTCATTGTTATGCAGATGATACTCAGCTTTACCTATCAATGAAGCCAGATGACACACATCAATTAGTTAAACTGCAGGAATGTCTTAAAGATATTAAGGCCTGGATGACCTCTAATTTCCTGCTTCTAAATTCAGATAAAACTGAAATTCTTGTTCTCGGCCCCACAAATCTTAGAAACATGGTGTCTAACCAGATACTTACTCTGGATGGCATTACTTTGGCCTCCAGTAACACTGTGAGAAATCTTGGAGTCATTTTTGACCAGGATATGTCCTTCAATGCACATATTAAACAAATATGTAGGACCGCTTTTTTGCATTTGCGCAATATTTCTAAAATTAGAAACATCCTTTCTCAGAGTGATGCTGAAAAGCTCATTTATGCATTTATTACTTCTAGGCTGGATTATTGTAATTCATTATTATCAGGCTGTCCTAAAAGCTCCCTGAAAAGCCTTCAGCTGATCCAAAATGCTGCAGCTAGAGTACTGACAGGGACTAGAAAGAGAGAGCAGATTTCTCCCATATTGGCTTCTCTTCATTGGCTCCCTGTTAAATCTAGAATAGAATTTAAAATTCTTCTCCTCACATACAAGGTCTTGAATAATCAGGCACCATCTTATCTCAAAGACCTCATAGTACCATATCACCCCAACAGAGCACTTCGCTCTCAGACTGCTGGCTTACTTGTGGTTCCTAGGATAATTAAGAGTAGAATGGGAGGCAGAGCCTTCAGCTTTCAGGCGCCTCTTCTGTGGAACCAGCTTCCAGCTTTGATTCGGGAGACAGACACCCTCTCTATTTTTAAGATTAGGCTTAAAACTTTCCTTTATGATAAAGCTTATAGTTAGGGCTGGATCAGGTGACCCTGAACCATCCCTTAGTTATGCTGCTATAGGCCTAGTCTGCTGGGGGGGTTCACATAATGCACTGTTTCTCATTCACCTTATTTACTTTGTTTATACCAGGGTTATTATAGTTAACGAAAACGAACGAAATAACGAAAACTGAAATTGAAAAAACATTGTCGTTAACTGAAATAAATAAAAACTAAAATTAAAAGGAAGAAACGACAACTAACTAAAACTGAATTGTGAGTTTACAAAACTAACTAAAACTAACTGAAATTATAGATATTGTTAATTTTTCGAAAGTCTTGTGGATTGATATGAAATCATTTTTTTCCTCTCTCCGAGTTTAAGCTCGGAACGCCGTCGGGCAAATGGGTGCGCATGTGCGTGCGTGCGCACACCGCGCTGCTCCTCAGAGAGTCCCATGTGGTGTTTTTTTTTTTTTTTTTTTTTCTATGATAGCACAGATAGCAGCGAGTGTCTTGTTGTGGATGATGATGTACGGAACACTTCTTAGTCAGGAAAAAAAACACCAACATCAAAGTAGACCTGAGAAGCGCACACAAGGCAGCTACGGAAACCGCTCTCATCCTACAAGGCAACCCGGCCTGCACCTCCAGAGAAACGTGACTACTCGTCGGGTCAACGCAGCCACAACGTTGTGTTTAGTCCTTGTGCGTTTCCGGCTACTTTATCAGTCAGATAATAACAATCAGGGCTAATAATCAAAGCATCAATATAAGGACTCACAAATGTCAGCAAATTCCTGGAGGGAGCTGCTGAAACTATGGGAATGGACGTGAAGGAATGAAGAAAGTGAAAAAACAGGGACAAATATGTTTGCACCCTAAAAACTGAGCACAAAGAGCAAGGACCAAAAAAAAAAAACCCACCACACAACCACAAGGTAATTAACACACGCAATCCAGCTATACATGCATAAATGCGGACATGAGGTCGGACACTTCCGTAGGCTACATAGGCCGCAAAGACCCTGCAAGTCTAATCAGCGAGCATCTAACCAAGCTAGCTCCAAAACAGAAGCAGCATCAGGTGGAGCGAACATCAGGATGCAGCTGGATTTGAGCTTTGCCTCCTTCAAGGAGTTTGTTTTTGTCAAACACCACATGTAGCTGTTATTAATCTGCTGCCCTGAGGCTGAACTTTATTGGGAGTTTATTGCAGAATTATCGAGTTTTGGAGTTCATATTGTTAGCAGTTTCTCCCTGTTGATGTTCATGTGTGTCCTTAATATTACACACATTTAGCATGTAGTTCTGCTGTCTGTGAACAGTTGGTTGCTGAATTTATTTCTTTAAAGGGTATCTTTAAAGGGTACCTGATTAAGTATGAAAATACTAAAACTAATACTGAAACTAACTAAAACTAAGCATAAAACCAAAAATAAAAACTAATAAAAACGAGCAAAACCACTCTGAAAACTAATTAAAACTAACTGAATTAGAGAAAAAAAAGTAAAAACTAACTAAAACTAAACTAAAATGTAAAATCCAAAACTATTATAACCCTGGTTTATACTCCACTCTGCATTTAATCATTAATTGATATTAATCTCTTGCTCTCTTCCACAGCATATCTTTCTCTACCCTCAGCCCAACCGGTCGCGGCAGATGACTGCCCCTCCCTGAGCCTGGTTCTGCTGGAGGTTTCTTCCTGTTAAAAGGGAGTTTTTCCTTTCCACTGTCGCCAAGTGCTTGCTCATAGGGGGTCATTTTGACTGTTGGGTTTTCTCTGTATTATTGTAGGGTCTTTACCCACAATACAAAGCGCCTTGAGGCGACAGTTTGTTGTGATTTGGCGCTATATAAATAAAATTGAATTGAATTGAATTTAACATCGCGTGGAGATCTGGGGCAGTGCCATTGGATTGGCAGACCAGGGTGGTGGTCCCCATTTTAAGAAGAGAGACTGGAGGGTGTGCTCCAACTTTCGAGGGATCACACTCCTCAGCCACCCCGGTAAGGTCTATGCCAGGGTGCTTGGAAGGAGGGTCCGTCCATTAGTCGAACCTCGGATCCAGGAGGAACAATGCGGTTTTCGTCCTGGTCACGGAATGCTGGACCAGCTCTTTATCCTCTTAAGGATATTCGAGTGCACATGGGAGTTTGCCCAACCAGTCTACATGTGCTTTGTGGACTTGGAGAAGGCATTTGACCGTGTCCCTTGGGGTATTCTTTGGGAGGTCCTGTGGGAGTATGGGGTGTCTGGACCATTGTTACAGATGCAGCCACCTAATGTTGCCGCATCCAGCCAGACGTCGGCCAGCTGAAGTCCAGCTCCCAGCTGGCCGACGTCCGGCTGTTGTCGGGCTGGAAGTCCCCCTCCTTCTCCTGGGCGTATCTACTTTCCAGCATGAACACACCCCTTTCCCTCAATTGTAGACTGTCACCAAAAGGTGGCGCCTTCTTAACAAAAACGTTGAAATCTGTGATTCAAAAAAGTTTTGGTGAAGTATCAAGTTTTGAAAACCTAAAATAGATGCCTAAAATTTTTGTCAGTATGACCTTTCACACATTTCCATTGCGAATCACCAAAAGATTCCTTTGTTTCACTTCATCTTTTAAATAAATAAGTAAATAAATACAGTAGGTTAAAAAAGAAGCGGTGCTGCGCTGAGCCAACCCGGTCTCACGGCAGTTCGTGCAGTAGTCACGAAATGTAATCTATTGATTCGTGCTCATGAACACGAATTCCCTCTTTTTTTCGTGTTACTCGGCACGACTTCTAACCTGCCTGAAATGCAGTGGGATAAAGTTCGTGTCTCTGAGCACGGCTTCTAAGCTGCAGTATAGTTTTTTTTTTTTTTTGCCCCTGTCCCCCTTTTTTCCCCCCTTTTCTTTTGAACTGGAAGCTCAGAAGCTGAATTATGCCTTTAATTGCGATCCTTAACTGCCACTTTTCCTTTTGACATGAATTTCTCCTTGTTTCATTTAATGTGGGGTGCTGCTTATGGTTGTAACGATGACATTTGTGGGGCTTTTTAGGTCTAAATTTATATTTACGTGTTTATGGTTAGTGCTATATTCGGTGTCCAATTTTTTCTTTGAGTTCCGTGGTCTGAAGCCGTTTTTTCCTCTGTGTTAAATCCATGAACCAACAATGAATAAATAAATGAACTACAGTACCCATCACCCCATCGGCCGTAACCATGGTCACGCGTATTCCCGTTGCTGTCCAGCTAATTGCATTAGTTCACCCGCTTCGGGTGTTATCAGGTAATTACTGACTTTATTAGCGGTTTTCAGGCCTGTAGATATGGGCCAGCAAGGGCCGTCTGCACCTCGTAGTCAGTCGAGAAGGTAGTTATCGTTCTAACGGAGGATCACTGACAGAGGGATGAAGGACTACAGAAGAAGGACTACAGAAGCCATGCTCGCTGACTTCCGGCGGATGCTGCAGTGTTCAGGTAAGAGGATTTCAATGGACAGCGTTTATATAGTGATATTATTACGGCAGTGAGTTCAATAAGCACTTGAAATTAGATTAATGTGGTGTAAGAGAGCGCTGATATCCCAACTCTGAGATGCATTTGTAGAGATTATTGCGGGTTTTGCCGTCTTT
Organism: Archocentrus centrarchus; assembly: GCF_007364275.1. Classification (NCBI taxonomy): domain Eukaryota; kingdom Metazoa; phylum Chordata; class Actinopteri; order Cichliformes; family Cichlidae; genus Archocentrus; species Archocentrus centrarchus. Next base: position 381,975 of record NW_022060301.1, read on the forward strand.
GAGACGCTAGCTTAAATTTTCTGTGCAAATGTTAGCGGATATCGTAGGAAAGCGTTCACTATTTACACAATGTTATGACAGAAATATGAGCTTCTGGACTTACTAGTTAAGTAAAATGATTATTTTCAGCCCCAGATTCCAAATAAATATCCTGATGAGCTTCAGTGCATCCATATTCAATATCTGCGAGTACAGTGCTTCATTTAATCTGCACTGAACTGACCCAGGCTTATCACAATGTAAAATAAAATGATACTGGTCTGAACACAGTTGCTGGATCAGGTGACCCTGAAGCCTCTCTTAGTTATGCTGCTATAGGCCTAGACTGCTGGGGAGGTTCCCATGATTTCTTTATATTCACTGTAAACAAACCTTATATTAGCAAGTTTCTTATATTCACTATTTAAACAAAGAGCAGTCTGTTTATACTTCAGACTGCTGGCTTACTTGTGGTTCCTATGATACTTAAGAGTAGAATGGGATGCAGAGCCTTCAGCTCTTCTGTGGAAAGAGCCTTGAGGTGACTGTTGTGATTTGGCGCTATACACATAAAACTGAAAGTCTGGCTGCCTTTAATCCTCTGTGACAAACCTGAGGATCCATGAAACCTGCCAGCACCTGAGAATGAGCTGAAACTTACAGTGTATTACAGTGTATTACTTACAGTGTGTTAGCTTCCAGACTCTGGGAATCCTGTCAGTGAGCAGGGACTGATTCACTGTCCTCAGCTTTAAGCAAACCCAGTCTCCATCTCAGGTTTTGACTCAGCCTGCTTTGGAGTCACTAATCTAGAAGCATCAGGCTACTTACTTTCAACACCATAATTTTGTTACTGATTCATTAATATGTTTTACATTGTTGTTGTTTATCAGTGGAGGGAGCAGATTTGAGAACAGCAATAAGAACCACTAAATCTTTTTTTTTTTTTTTTTTTTGTGGAAGAGGAGGTTCATCTTTAATACTTCAGGCTATATCAGCTACCAGTTTATAAGCCTGTTTTGTGCTGCAGCAACAATCAAACATTTCCGCTTCATACATCATTGTAGTTTGTGTCTTGCTCTTTCAGAACTGAATTGGAAATCCAAAGGTGCTGGAAAGCTTCTTCTCCAACCCTCAAAGCCAAACTTCACCCATGAGAGCTGACAGCATGCAATCATTTTGAGAAGTGACACTCTCATAAATAAAGGTGAGCAATGATACTTAATGTGTACTTTTTGATTATCATGTTTAAAGGTTTGTCATTGCTCACAGTGGCCTTGTATTCATTAGGCATTTCCAGAATAGTATCCAGCAGTTTCTTGTGAGCTGAGCTGAATCATTTTTCTTTTAATACATGTTTAACATTCACTTGAGTATTACTTGTTATACATAACTGTGGCTCTGAAACAAAGGCTCTCCTGAAGGAGAAGAAGAGAGCCTTTAGATCAGGAAATAAGGAGGAGCTGAGAGCTGTGCAGAAGGATCTCAGAAGGAAAATCAGGGATGGAAAAAACACCTATAGAAAGAAGATGGAGGACCAGCTACTGCAGAGCAACACCAGCGGAGTTTGGAGAAGCTTGAACTCAAGTTCAGGCCACAAACCAAGCCCACTCTGAGGACTTAGAGTAGAGTGGGTGAACAACTTGGACCACTAGAACTACCAGCATTTTCACACTAATCCTTTTTCTACCAAGCACCTCCAAATGGCAGTTTAAATCTCATTAGGCCACCTTTGTTATGTACACGGGGCCAGTAGATCGGAATGTGTGTGGGATGGGTGTGGGGGTGGGGATGGGTTACCACTGATGACCCAGGGTTGCCAGGTGTATAAAAAGCCAGGTCACAACACATATTTCACCTTTAATAAGAACATATTTGTAATTGTGATCTCAAATTTGGAAGAGATGTTTTGTGTTCTCCGTGCTTCAGGTTCACAGCAGATGGAAGGAAACTCAAACAGCCACTAATGTAGCCATTGTGCTGACTGTAGACTGAGGGATCTCTTCAAATTGTTGTATTCCTCCTCTTCCTCGTCACCCACTGCTTCAGATCTTGCTGTCACCATCAGACTGCAGCAGTTATGTTATTTAGCCATGAAACATGTCGTCACCCTCCCTTGATTTTTTTCAGGCTTTTCAGAAAACACAAAAAACTGAACCGAATGTTGAAAATTAAATTTAGACAAAAATAAAATTTTAAAAATGTCTTTGACCATTTTTTTAGGAGGGTGACGATATATAACCTTGTTCAGCCTGTTTAAGAATGCACTGAGATCAATAACCTAATTTCCAACGCAGATCTGGAGAAACAGCAAAAACCAGCGGGACCCTACACAGCCACAGATGCTGCTCCAGAGCTAGAAGTTCTAAACCATAAACACCAACCTGGGAAACTTGCTAAGTGTGACAGGTCCAACGTAACCCCAGATACAGCCCAGCCACAGGGTGAACCAAATCTTTCAGATAATGACAACAGAGAACCAAACGCACCTCCCTCCTAAACTCACCAGCCTGCACCAACCTGACATTTCTCCTCCCTGAGTTAAATAGATGAATGGAAGTTAAGTGGTTACAAACATAAAAACCACGGGTCCACAGACAGGAGCAGTGAGCTGAAATCAACACAAAGCTACCTGAGAGGCTGTATTGAACTACTATATATAATTTAATCATTTGTCCTGACTGGTTTCACCTCAGATGTTCTTTCTCCTTTTGGTAGATTTCTCCCAGCTCTGTTTTGATGCCAAGAAGAAGAAGAAGCTGCTTTAGAGAAGTGGGCTTCATGGTCTCAGTGCACAGGCTGCCAGTCACACTCACACAGCAACATGTGTTTTCACTGCCACAATCAAAACATTGAACAAAATCTATGTATTGTTGTTTGGAAATGTGTCACATTACTACATGCTAAGGTGTGTTATTAAAGAAAAAAATGAGTTCTATTTTTCTGGTTTGATGATATCCCAAGCTTTTGTTTCAAAACGATTATTTTCCACTGGACAAAATATTTACTGTTGCACATTTATTTCTCATATGGATTTTTTTTTTTCTTTCCATATTTCAGTCTCTGGTTCTTGAGAGTCATGGCTCTGTCTGGTCTCTGACAGAGATCCTTAAAAATATTATTGGAAAGTACCTATTAATTTTACTTTCAAACAGCTTTATGTGAATGTTATCTTTTCATTTATAATTTTTAATATATTGATCACAGTGTAGTGTACCGTAGAGGCATCCAACAATGATGAGACTGGGCTGCTTGTGTGTGATTTGGAAGGTTTGTGTCTGTCTGTGACTCTGCAGAGGTTAAAGCTGTGATCCAGTCTCAGTCTCTGACTGAAGGTTGCTGAGACTCTGATTAGAAACACAATGTGAAGTTCACAATTCTCTAAACAAATAAAATGGTAATGACAAACATGAACAGCTGTACTTATTTCAGAGACATGAATGTTTACAAACATAATATTTATTTTAAGGATTGGACTTCATAAAGCGCACTGATGTTAGAGTGTGTGTTCATATTTAAATCATTTTGTAGGCTGAAATTGTAACGGTGGACCTGAGATGGTCCAGAGAAAGTAAACACATGTTAATTGGAGTAATATCAACAACAGACTGAGACAGACAGCTGTGAAATGTGCACACAATGACGTCACCTCATTCACTGCTAGCTACACTGCTAGCTACATCGTATCATTCATGATCATCTGTGTAAACAACGTTTAAAGAAGCCGCCACAGCTCTGCAGCTGTAACTGTTTCAAATCATATATTTTTGTTCGTTTGAACTCTGAGGATGTTTTTAAAACGGTCTTAAAAGGCTGTTGCTATGGTGGTTGTCATGGACGCCTCAGTAGCTTATTAGGCTAACCTGGCGCGTCCGGTTCCTGCTGCTAGCTGTCTGCCGCAGGAAGGCTGCGTCCCATTTCAAAGAGCCGCCGCTCCGCCGTAACTGTGGCTCAAAACACCACTTTATCCTTTAAGAAAAGGCCTTTTATAGCCACTGATGACACACACACACTAATGCACGTCACTGTCACAGTGTGACTTCACGAAAACCTCTAAAGTATTGTTTATAAAATGGAAAATGAATGGTAAATGGTAAATGGACTAGTTCTTATATAGCGCTTTTCTACTCAGATATGAGCACTCAAAGCGCTTACACAACAAAATGAACCGGGCATTGATCTGATGATGGAGACTGGGGGCTCTGCAGCTGACGTTTCACAATCCTGATTGACTCGCTGTACATTCGATAACGACTGCCAGTATTATTAGTTTGAGAAGCAGAGTCATTTTGGTCGCAGTTTTGATTATAAAATAAAGGGAAAATATAAACAAACAAAAAGCTTAACATTGTGAAGACTTGGAAGAACAATGTGACACTGATGAGAGGATTAGGCTTCCCAGGTCATTCCCAGGCCAAACCAGCTGGTGATCAGAATTATTTTATTTATTTTTTTACCCAGTTTCGCTGGCGGTGCAGCGCTCACAGCCTGTCCGAGGTCCCTGGCTGAACTTCAAGCCCAGCCCGTCCCTCCAGACAATACTCACTGCTCCACTATAATGACCGCTTTACTCTCATCTTTCTATTGTTTTTAATGGCCAGTTCCGCTTACAATTACAGTTCAATGATGTGAGGATCCTTGGTACAGTATACAGCGTCAAGTCAAGTCAAGTCAAGTCAAGTTTATTTATAAAGCACGTTTAAAAACAACAGCAGTTGACCAAAGTGCTGTACATTTAAGATAAATAAAATAACTTAAAACACAATGTAAAAGAGATAGTTAAAACAGGAAGCATAAAATTATAAAAACAAAATAAAAATAAAAGAAAAACAACATCAGTAATGTATCCAGTACTCATTTTGATTTAAAAGCCAAAGAATAAAAATGGGTTTTCAAACGAGATTTAAAGATGTCAACTGTAGGGGAGGTCCTGATGTGAAGGGGCAGCTTGTTCCATAATTTCGGAGCAACGACTGCAAAAGCCCGATCACCTCTATGTTTTAATCTTGACCTCGGTACAGTTAAGAGCATTTGCTCAGCAGACCTCAGTGATCTGATGGGAGTGTGCAGGCTTATAAGATCAGAGAGGTAGGTAGGTGCTAACCCATGCAACGCCTTAAAAACAAATAATAAAACCTTAAAATCAATTCTAAAACTGACTGGTAACCAGTGTAAGGATGCAAGTATGGGGGATATATGGTCTCGTTTATGAGTGCCGGTTAGTAATCGTGCTGCTGCATTTTGAATCAGTTGCAGACGACGAAGTAGCGACAGACTGACACCTGAATAGAGACTGTTACAGTAATCGAGTCGAGATGAAATGAAAGCATGGATAGCTTTCTCAAAATTCCGTGGAACAGAGAAATGGCTTCACCTTTGCAAGCAGACGAAGATGGAAGAAGCTAGATTTGATGACGGTATTAATGTGCTTGTCAAAACTAAGATTGTGTCAAGGATCACCCCCAAGTTCCTTGCACAGGGTTTATTATATATCTTTAAGGGGCCAAGGTCATAGAGGTCAGGGGTACCAAACACAATGACCTCGGTTTTCTGCTCATTTAATTTAAGAAAGTTTTGAGCCATCCATGTTTTAACTCCTCCAGACAGTCCAGTAAGGCCTTCAAAGGACTCACTGAGTTTTTTTTCAGTGGCAGATAGATCTGCGAGTCATCTGCATAACAGTGGAAGGGGATGCAGTGTTTTTTAAAGACTGAACCCAAGGGGAGCATATAAATTGAAAAGAGGGCTGGGCCAAGAATGGACCCCTGGGGCACCCCACATGAGAGCAGGCTTTCAGAGGAAGAAATCTCTCCCAGCCTAACTGTAAAACTTCTGTTCGTTAAATAGGATTTGAACCATTTAAGTGCAGTCCCTTTAATACCAACAAAGTGCTCCAGTCGAGATAAAAGGAAGCGGTGGTGAAGCGGACTGTAAATGAATGCGCTTCCACTATTACTGCTCCTCCTGGTGGATAAACAAGACATTACCACCATTTTCCCCAAATGCTGCTTAGGGGCGTTCCCACCAGTGGCCGGAATTCCTACGTCATTAGCGGGGGATCACGTTTAGGCCAAGGTTCGGCCACGAATCGGCCAAGGACCGGCCAAGGTCGCGTCACGGATCGGCCGGCCATTTTCGGTGGCTGCATCTGTACGGACTATTCAGTCTCTGTACAACCGCAGTGACAGCTTGGTCCACATAGCCGGTAATAAGTCGGATTTGTTTCCTGTGGGTGTTGGACTCCTTCAGGGATGCCCTTTGTCACCGATT